>NC_056743.1:1910770961-1910949025 GCF_019279795.1 Protopterus annectens | reverse complement strand
GTGTATGTGTGTACATTTGTACATACATAAATCTCTCTCTCTTATATTTATATGTATATATATTTATATGTATGTGTGTGTGTGTATATATATATATATATATATATATATATATATATATATATATATATATTTATATTTAATTGTATATATTTCCATGTAGGTACATATACACATGCATGTATAGCTACAATGTGTTTAACTTTTCCCATATGCAGATTCCTGAATGTTGGACGACCAGTTAACAAAAAATGTCAAAAAAACCTGATCTTCAGAAACACTTTGTGTGAATTGTGTTGATTCGTTACAAATAAGGTTCAGGTGCAGAGAATGTGTCACCTTGTGTAATTTTATTGTGATGATGTAACATTTTTATCAGGGCTGGTTCAGAGACTGCTTTGTAGTTCAGGCAAAAGTCCCCTCTCAATAAACAATATTTGACTGAGTAAAGGGATAGGAAGACGTGTGTCTTGCACTTTGTATTTCTTTAGTTTGAAACCTCTGGGGCCACCCCAGTTGGAGCAAGTACCCTGTTAGATACATGCAGAAGGGAGCATTGTACTCAATTATGGCCCTGATGAGGGCAGAGTACAGTAGCACTATGACTTTGATCTTGATGCCATGCCTTTACTTATCTTGGCTACCTAGTGGTCAAAGTTTAGGTTACCGTCTGTGTTCCTAGGTCATTCACCACTTGGTTTACTTTTAGGGCTGTGCTGTCCATCAATATTATATTATGGATATCTGATTTATCGAAGCATTCAGTCTGACCATGGTTTTGGCACCAGTTGTTTATCGGTTTTAGGCCTGTTTGTATGATGTCAACATTGTTTTGGATTCAGTGATTGCTCCCAGCTTACAGCAGTCAGTGAACTTAGTGATCCAGAGGCCTGCAACATTGGTCTTTACTTCAGAGAAGTATATACCAAACAAGAAATGGTCCCAACACTAAGCCCTGTGGGATCCTGCTAGTAACAGGTTTCTTACTGGAAGTAGATTCTCCTGTGTTCTGTCAGTGAGCCAGCTGCCTATCCATCTGATGTAGTGGTTTATGCCTAACTCATTGTTTATCTATGATCCCCACATGGGGGAGTGTGTCGTAAGCTTTGATCAGGTCTAGATAAGCAGTGTATGCTGTTTTACTCTTGTATGTGGCCCCGGTGACTTTTTCGAAGAGGTCGCCAGACTGAGCTGACAAAGCCAAACTGGGTCTGGTCCTGTGTTTGGAGAGTTCCTATGTCTTTGTTGATCAGGTCCATGATGATTCATTCCATGGCCTTGCAGATGTTATTCGTGTTTCACTGTTGCAGTCATTATATTTGCGCAATCTGCTTGCAGGTAGCCCTCAGTCGGCCTGATTAACAAAGTCTTGAGTCCTGCATCGGTTGCTGTCCCTTTTTCCATGACGTCGGGGTATAAAACATGCAGCCGATGCCATTACATCAGTCTTTCTTGCCTTGCAATGCCCGAAGCAGAAGCAGTTCGCAAGTGCCAGTTGGCAGACTCCTGAAATTTTCGTTTTCGAGTTTCAGACCTGAAGTCTTTTGAAAGATAAGTACCCCGTTGGGGATCCCCTTTTCTTGCTCTAACCGATGTCAGAAAAATTAATAATGGTCTTGCCTGTGGAAAGCAAATACCTCATAGAGATTTTCATTCTTACTGTGTCACCTGTTTAGGCCCAGACCACGACTTCCCTCGCTGTTGGTTTTGTGCGTTGTTCAACGCCCTTAACTATTCGTCGTCGGGCTATTTTTTATTTATTTTTATTTATTTTACATTTGTTGACAGGGCTAGTCTAACTGGATACATGTCCATTTTCAGTAGAGGCCCAGGGAGAAAAGCTCCAAGCATCTGCAGTGAGTAAACAATACAATATATAGTAATAGTCAAGTGGATTACAATTCATTAGCTACATAGTACATTAGCAAGATGGGTCAGAACAAATGTTTACAGAGTAAGTTAGTAGGTTTAAGCTAAGAAAATATTTTTGCTCTCGATCTCTGTACTCCGAAATGGCTTTGTTAAGCCTTCTGACTACAGATCTTCTGAAAAAACGTAAGGATAAAGACAGAGACGCACTGCATAGGTTCAAAACTGCCGACGATGCTACTGTTAAGCTAGTTGTCAGTCCGCCGGTACTCAGTGAGGTGCTTTCGGAGCCACTGATACCACTTCTACAGATTCGCAGGCCTCTACTGTGACCCATTCGGAGTATGCTGCGAGATGCTTCTTCGACTATGGAACCTGTGGATGTCTCTACCTTGGATGGGTCCGGAGCTGCTGTGCAGGCACCGGCTTCTCAGGGTGTATTCAGGCCTACCGATTTTCATATTAAACCGACGACTTAATTTCAAGCCAAAAGTACCGAATTCCTCAGTCCTAAAGTTCGCACTACACCTAGGAAACAGACGACCAAAGCGCATTCTCACATGCCTCAAAAACAAATGATTAGAATGGCTGAAGACCTTATTACCTAAATTAGGTGAAGCCAGCCCCCCCCCCCCCCCCCCCTGAAGAGACCTAGAACTGATTTTCCTTCTGATTCTTCTGATCAGGAATCTTATATCTCTGTTCCTTCTGACTACCAGGACATACCCTTATCTACCTGTGAGGATTCTGATGCAGAGGATTCCATTCCCTGTGCTTCCCCTTCAGAAGATTTTTCTTTTGGTGAAACCTTGCATACCCTTAGGAAGCATTTCGTCTGGGAAAGCCAGGACTATTCTCAGTCCAAAAAGAGACTCTAGGAATTTTTAAACCTGCCTCAGCACTGGCCTCTAGCTATCCCTCCTGTTCTGGAGAATGTAGATGATGTTTTCTTGGAATCCAGTCTTACCCCGGATACTTTGTCTCCAGCTCCCAGAAAACCTGACAGATAGTAAAGAGTACCTGACTCTCAAAAATTCCTTTTCAAGAATCCTACTGCTGATCCAGAGACCATTTCCTAAAGACCAAAAGGCATGAAGGCTACTACTGCCAGAAATCCTACCCCTTCTGACAGGGATTCTAGGGCCTTAGACAGTTGGGGTAAGAAGGTATACACCTCTGCTGCTGTAGCCATTAAAGCTTTGAATTGCCTGTTTCATATGTTAAGGTATCAGCAGCATATTATGGGGCTAATTAAACATACAATTATGTTGATTCCTGACTGTGCTGAACACAAATATTTACAATAGTCAATGCATTCTGCTGACCAAGTTAGTAAACATACTTTGCAGTGTGGTTTTGATGCTCTAGAAGCGTCTTGCAGGGCTGCTGTCACTGGGTTTGTACTTAGAAGGCATGCTTGGCTTAAGGAACAAAACTTGAGAGATCATGTAAAAGCAAAATTACTGGATGCACCCTTAAACCAAGAGCTCCTATTTGGCAATAAAGCAGAAGTCCTCAAAAGGATGGAGGAAAAAGCTAAATCTATGCAAACTGATAGATTTCTTACAAGTACAGCTATCTACATTCAGTAGGCATTGGCCTTCAAAGAACTGGTCCTTTCCAGTCCCTTACAGGCCTTCTCAGTCCAAACCCAAGGGCAGTAGACCACCAAGACTTCAGTCTCCGGTTATGCACAGATCTAAGCAGTGGAGTGCTCCCACATCCAAAACAGGGAGTAGTAAGCCACCCCCTGTGGTAAAATTGCACAGTGACATCCTGAATTCCTGCAAGTCTTGCTCAACTACTTGCACCTTTAGGATGAAAAAACGTTTGAAGGAGATCAAATGTAATACCCACAAAACAGTTCACTGTCCAATTGAGTGGAAACAACACACCATAAGCTCAAATAAAAACGACAATACCAAAGCAGAGCAGAAAATTCTTCCAACAGTTTATTTGTTAAGCGCTTTCTTCCCCATCAAACGGGAACTTCATCAGAACAAAACTTCCTCCCCAAATCAACCATTAAAATACACATCATTTAATTACATACAATGAGATGCCAATTAAACAATTAACCTCTTAAAAAAACACTGTTTAAATATGGTTTAAAATTTTAGTGCCCTTTTCTTTAGCACAGGCAAAAAGATAAAAAGTCATTGAGTCTTGGTTTTGTCAAGGCATTTAACTTAATAATCCAATAAAATTCCCTCAAATTAACATTTAATTCCCACCAACCACCCCTTGGATTTTGTCTAATAACCTCTAAAATGCCAAACATAAATTTTGAAAAGCCCTGACATGTTACTGAATGTTTAAACAATGCATTATTCACATTTCCTTGGATATAGCGTAAATGTGTTCATATATTCTATGCCTAAATCTCCTCTGTTTTGCCCACATAATAAAAGGAACAAGTTTGACAAATAGCAATGTAAACAATGCATTTGGTGTCACAATTGCCCTTCTGCAGAAAAATATCCTTTACATTGTCTGCTATGTGTAACACATCTTGATTCAACACAAACTGGCATTGATTGCAATGACCACATCTCGTCATCCCTTTCAACGACATACTCTTGGGTGCAATGTAATGTTCTGTTAAATATTTTACATTTTTTTCAACTTTATAAATAAAATTTGGGGCATTTCCTAAACTATTAAAAATTTCAATATTTCCTTTAAAAATAATCCAATTTCTTTTAATAATTTCTTTAAGCTGTTTTTCTCCATTGCCATAGGTAATAATCATACTAGTTTTAAAATCTTTCTGGGTAGAATATTGAGTATTGTGGTGGTGAATATTTTCACCGCTAGCCAGCAGGGGTTTATACCTTACCCCCCCATCCTCCAATAACTTGTTCAGCAGTGTTCTGCAGTAAGTGAGTTGGGTAACCTCTCGCTCTAAACATTTCAGAAATAATGAAAATTTCATATAAGAATGTTTCCTTCTTTGAACACATTCTACCCGCCCTAACCAGCTGTCCCTTAAACATATTCTTTTTTGTATAAAAAGGATGACAACTTTGAAAATCCATATAACTATTTGAGAAAGTGTCTTACTTATGTATTCTAGATTCAAACTTGTTACTACTTTTATCTTTAATAATCGTAACATATAAGTAACTTATCTCCTCTTCAGAACAATTGGCAGTAAACCTAAGAAATGTACAAACTTGATTAATATGTTGAAGAAAGCCGTTAAAACTTTGTTTTGAATCATTCCACAGGATAAAAATATCATCCAGGAAATGATAATAAGCTAACCATTTCCGTGAATACAGACTTGAAAAAATGTTTTTTCTCCCATGCATAAAGAACAAGGTTAGCGTAAATAGGGGCACAAGCGGCCCCCATTGCCGCTCCCTGTATTTGCTTGAAAAATTCTCCTTCAAATAAATTTTCCTTACAAATAAACTGTTGGAAGAATTTTCTGCTCTGATTTGGTATTGCCGTTTTTATTTCAGCTTATGGTGTGTTGTTTCCACTCAATTGAACCTTTAGGAGGAAAACTTGCCCTGCATGCAAAAAATCTGGGAATACATTACCCAAGACAAATGGGTTTTAAACAGTTTCCCTAGGATACAGATTTCATTTCCACTCTCTCCCAACCCAAAGTGGATGGCCTGACCTCCCCCCAAACCAGTGGGTGGAGGCCCAAAAGCAAGTACTTTCTCTCCTGAGCATCAAGGGTATTCAATCTGTCCCAGCAGAACAAAGGGAATAAGGCTTTTATTCAAGACTGTTCCTGGTTCCCAGAAAATAAAACTCCTGGCGTCCTATCCTGGATCTGTCTAGTCCTATCCTGCATCTGCCTATTCTCAACACTTTTCTGGTGGTTCCAAAATTCAAAATCCTAACTCTTCAACAGCTTCTTCCTATGCTTGCCAAGGATGCCTGCTGGCAACCCTAGACTTAAAAGACGCTTGCCTGCACATCCCCATAAGGGAATCTTACAGGAAATACCTAAGCTTCAGGACAGGCTCTATGCACCATCAGTTTTCTGCACTTCCCTTTGGCTTATCTACTGCTCCTAGGGTATTCACATGCCTACCTCCAGCCATTGCATTTTGCAGGCAGAGAAGTATTCAGATTTACCCATACTTGGATGATTGCCTGATTCAGGCGGAATTTCAGCTACTTGCTACTACAGCACCTGGCATTTGTAAAGAGACTTCTAACTTCATTGGGGTACACCATCAACGAAAATCAATCACAACTAGTACCCTGCCAACAAATTGTATTCCTGGGAGCAAGCTTGAATACAACTTCCCACATGGCATTCCTCACTCCAGAGAAATAAATTTATTTGACAACCTACTTCAACCTACTGGCCACAAAAACCCAGCTATCTGCAAGCAAAATACTGCAAGCTCTGGGGTTCATGGCCTCTTGCATTCTGTTAATTCCATATGCAAGACTTCATATGAGGAAACTTCAGTGGTATCTAAAAAGTCTATGGTGTCAACATTCTCTGGACCTGGAAACAATAATTCCTGTCATCCCTTGTCTAAGGGGAGAGTTCCTTTGGTGGGCAGAGGCCTGCAACCACAAGGGACTCTTTCACTCTCCCCCCCCCTGCCGCCCAAACCCTAACAGATGCATCAGACTATGCATGGTGGTCTCGCATGGCAGGGGAGTGCATTCAGGGAAAATGGAACCCAAAGCAGATGCACCTGCATATCAATGAAAAAGAAATGTTAGCTGTACAGAATGCTCTGACAGTCTTCAAAGACCTTATTCTTCCAGGACAGCTATTGGTAAAGACATACAACACCACAGTTATGTGGTACATAAACAAGCAGGGGGGAACCCACTCTGCAAACTAGCCATGGCTCTGTGGAACACAGCCTTGAGCAACCAAGTGCACCTACAAGCTCAATTTCTGCCAGGCAAACTAAATTCACTGGCAGACAACTTGAGCAGAAATCTCATGGACCCAAACGAATGGAAACTGGAACCCAAAATATTCAAGCTTTTGAGGAACAGATGGGGGACACCAGAGGTGGACTGCACCAGAGCTCCCCACAGTCAAGCTTGGAAAGTGGATGCCCTGTCCTTTACCTGGGAAAGCCTCTCAGTCTGTGCCTTTCCCCCTCTGCCTCTCCTCTCGAATGTTCTACTAAAGATCAAACAGGACAAGCCAAGGACAGTCTAATTGCACCAGACTGGCCATGCCAGCACTGGTACTCTCTTTTGCGCAGTCTGACAGCGCTACAACCATGGCACCTGCCTCAGACCCCTTCCCTGCTATCCCAACAGGCGGGCCAGATTCTGCACCCTCATCTTCAGACCCTGAACCTTGTAGCCTGGCTAATCCCCTGAGCTCACCTCTAGCAACCCTCAGTAAGCAGGTGCTGGATGCCATCCTTGAGGCAAGGAGGCCTAGTACTAGAAAACTCTATTCAGAAAAATGGAAAAGATACTGTTCCTGGAGCCATTCTCCGGGGATGGGCAGAACGGTGCCCAACTTGCCTCATATACTAGATTACTTAACAGAAATGCTCCACAAGGGCCTATCCTTCTCTTCAATTGAGATTCATGCCTCAGCCATCTCTGCTCATTATAATACTAAGCCCACCCCTCTTCTCTCATCCTCTGGTAATCCTCTGGTAAAACAGTTCCTTAGAGGGGCCAAAATGTAATACCCTCCCCACCCCAGGAGAGCTCCCACTCCAGCCCTAGGACCTTAACTTTGTATAGGAAAAACTTACTCTTCCCCCCTTTGAACCGGCTGCTACAGCAGAGTTGAAATTCCTCTCTTGGAAAACAGCTTTACTTCTAGCCATCACTTCAGCAAAAAGAGTGTCTGAACTACAGGCCCTTATGGCAGTGGAACCCTTCATTATATTCCAGGTGGACAGGGTTTCCCTCAGGACTAACCCATCTTTTATGCCCAAGGTGGTGTCTAGTGTGGCTTTAAACCTGTCCATTCATTTGCCTACTTTTTTCCCTAATCCTCAGAATAAAGGGGAAAGGATACTGCATTCTCTGGATGTGCACAGACAGCTTAGATTCTATTTGGACAGGACTAAGCCTCTCAGAAAATCTGACCAGCTGCTAGTCAGCTTTGCTGCAGGGCCAGAGGGGAAGGCCATTTCAAAGCAAACCATTTCCAAATGGATAGCACACTGCATCCATTTCTGCTACAAGCACCATGGAAAACCTACCCCACAGAGGATAAGAACACATTCCACTAGGGCTATATCTACTTCTACTGCATTTCTCAGTGGAGTTCCTACCAGGGACAACCTGGAAGCTGCAACTTGGAGCTCTGTACGCACTTTCAGCAAGCATTGCCACTTGCCTGTCTCTTCTAAATCCAGAGCTGAATTTGCCACAGCAGTCTTACAGGGCCTGATTGCCGACCCTAATGCTTCCTAATCTACCTCCACCCTTCCTAAGCTGTGGGAATCAACCCAAATGTGATGACTGCAACAGTGAATACACTCTAACATCTACATTTTTGGTAAGTGTACACAACTGTCCTTCAGAAGAACTGCAGTAAAGCTTCCCTCTGTTCAAACGGGCACCTCCTTTGAAAAGTTGTGAACAGTGGGAGACAGTGTAGAGCGTTTCCTATAGAGAATTTTAAACTGGAGATGTTTGCTTATATACAAGGCATGGGTAACTTGCTCAAATGCAAGGCTTTTATACCAGCAGAATAAAAGACTTTTACACAGTTAAGCCCTCAGGCCAATCAGGTAAATGCACAGTAAGTATTCCACCAGCAGTTCCCAACAGTGATGGGTTGAATCAGCCCTCCGTTCCCACCAGTGTTCAGAATAAAACCCTGTTAATGTAAAACAAACTTATTTTGAGCTCACGTGTAGTAACATATGCTTTACAACAAAATGGAGAACGCCTGCAGTTTCGGGAATCCTTGGAAGAAAGTTCACAAACCCTGAGAAGTGTTAAGAAAATACAGATAAAAGGTGTGAACATGTAAACTTCTACAAACAAGGAAAAACTTTGCAAAACTTAGAACTATTTCAGCAAACTGAGGTGAACTTTGGCAAACTGACAGCCTTTGCAGTATCGTAGGAGGTTAGGAAGTATCAGCATACTGTTAAAATGACCGATGAGCAGTAGAGTAGCAAACAGATGGTGTTTGAAGTGCAAGCTGAAAAACCGAAATAAATTCAACCAAATCAATAAATGCCACACAACTGTTAAATAGTACCGAGATAGAGCAAGTGTAAAAAAAAAAATTCTCAGCTTTGTAGTTCTGTAGATGGTTTTAGAAGCAATCCAGGGTTTTATAGTGACAGGCATAAAAGCCAGGCATATGGAGCTCTGCATAAATGAGCACAGTATCACAAAAATGGGAGGCTTTTATTCGCAACTGGAGTGGTGTTACATAGCAGAGTTGTTAATTGAAAAGTAAGATTGAGTGTATGTTCCAAACATGGCTATGAGTGTACTGTGAGTAAAGTTTGTCTTAGCAATGGAGGAATGTTAGAGGTGGGTGTGAGATTCAAGATGCTGTTTCCACCTGTCTTCAAAGTGTTTTTTTCCTGGAGGATTCTGTGTCTCATTCTTCTGACAATAAAGCTTTTGCAGAGACTTTGCTAATGAAGCCTTTTTCAGTTTTCCAAAGGAAAGTGCTCAAGTCACTGACTAGAAGAATCCGGAGTACCTTGGAGTTGAACCAGATTCTGGTGTTGGAAGAGGGAGATGTTCAAGAAGAAGACCAGCAACACCATAATTAGTGACTGAATGAGAGACTATATAAAGCATCATTCTCACTTGTGAAAAATGGTTTGCAAGAAAATGTGTCCAGTCTTTCTCAGATTTTTTTGACTTTGTTAAACTTGTGGGTGGAGTGTAAAGACTATACCCACTTTGTCATGAATTTTTAGAAGGACACTAAGGCGAAAAAAAAAAGCAAGTAAAACAGTTCTTGTTATTACTATATGTATAATAGGAGGAAACGGCTTTTTTTAACATAATGGCTACTCTGTCTATGCTGTCTTGGAATGTAAAAATGGGAGTGTTCCTCTCTGATAATTTGTGTTTTAACTGAGGAACCAGGCAGGAGTGTCCCATTCCCCCCTTGGTGTTTGCTTTATATTTAGAGCCATTGGCAAACAAATAAGGGACTCAAGAAATTCAAGGGTATACTTTGTATTTTAATCCATTAAGTTAGCTTTATTTGCAGATGATATCTTTTTGAAATTGATAAATCCAGACATTTTGAGACCTTTTCAAGTTTTTTCAGGATGTAAAATTAATGAAGATAAAACGGATACCTATTACAAAATTGAAGTTACGGAATTTCGAATACCATATGGTTGACACCATATGATCGAAGTTCCCTAACTTCGAAATAAAAAAAAAAAACTAAAATAAAGAAAAACGTACCCTGACAGATTAAAGCAGGGGGGCATGCCCCCCTGTCTACACCCTTTACTTTTTTTTTTTTTTTAATGTTTATTTTGAACAGTTCGAATTTTCAATTGTTCGATCATTAAAGGTCGACCCTGTAGTGATTCGAACAATTGAAAATTCGATGTTCCAATAGGAACCCAGATAAAACATAGGCTATAGCGGTAAGTTAGGCACTTGCACAGAAATTGATTCAGCATTACCCATATTTATGGGGACACAGTAAATGAATTAAAAAGGCTTCTGTTATGGCAGCTAAAGATATGTGGGAGGAGACTAAACTAAGAAACTGGGAGCACTTGTCTATGGATGTGGATAGTAAGATAAAAGCAGTGAAAATGTTTTAGTCCCTTTAGTTTTATGTACAGGTCATGCATATTTTTATCAATCTGAGGAAAGGTTCTGGACAGCAATTAATAAAACGTTCAAGGAATTTATCTGAGCTGGGAAGAGGGCAATAGTTAAGTGGGATAAGCTGATCCTTCCAGTCGAACAAGGTGCTTTGGGATTACCCGATTATATTTACAGCATCACAATTAAGGCTCATATACATAACCAAACATAGTTATAGTTCAAAGTGAGAAGGGAATGATAATGAAGTTGGGGTGAAGGGGGGAGTTCAAGAAATAAGGAAAGTGGAATCTTGGATGCACATTCCTTGAGGAGAACAGCCATACAGAATGCTAAATTCATAAAGGTGAAAGTATTTTATGAACTAAACCAGTACATGAATGGAGGAAGGAAATTTTATCCGTAGGAATGATTAAAAGTAGTCAAGAGGGGGCTGTAATTTACTGGAGAAAACTGGCAAAGGAACCAGTATACTGGGAGCAAATAACCATAAAGATAGTGGTAAAGTGGGATGAGGCCATGAAATTTGAACTGCAGGCTAGAGATTGCCTATACTCTGGTATCAATCCCTGGAAGGGAAGACAAAGAGAAAAGGGATAGAGGAGTCCTAAGTGAAAGACATGCTCTGAGAGTTTTTAGTCAAATCCAGAATGAAATCTGCCATGAAAAAAGGTTAATTAGTAGGGCATATAAATATCAGGCAATGTTAGAAGAAAAAATTGGGAAGAGAGCCTGGAAAAGCAGTTTTACAGAGGAATAATGGGAGGACGTGTACAGTTTCCGGGTGTGCAGCAAAGCCCGGAAGGTTTAGGATTTTAGGATTTTTTGTTGTAAGTGTTTGCATACATTTTTTTACCCCAAGCAGACTTCAGAGAATTTTTCCTTGGGTAGGTAACATGTTGGGGGTGTGATGGGGAAGAAAGTGGTAACTGAGAACATGTTTTTCTGCAAGTGTAATGAGTTGGCAGATTTAAAAAAATCCTGGTAGAATACTCTGTAAAAATATAGGGGGGACCGCATGAGTAGTAAGGAAAATGATTTATTTATTTATTTATTTACACTTGTTTACATGGAAGAAATAATTATTTTGAGCTGGGACACATGATCTGAATTGCCTAGACATAGTAAGGCCTTATTAAGTTAATTATTTTGGCTGCCAAAAAAGCAATTGCCAGAAAATGGAAATCCAAAATCTAAATCCACTCTGAAGTATTGAATATTATTAAGATATAAAAGAAGTGGAAATGGGATTTTAGAAAAAGGAAGGGAGCAAATTTCATAGAAGTAAATTAAACTTAAGGGATTAATACATGGAAAATGTCTATGAGGAGAAGCGAGGTTTAAGGGAAGGCAGGAATTGAACATTTTATGTAATGTTGGACTAAATGATAGCTCTTGTAAAAGAAAAAAAAAGATATGTAATGTCTGTAATTGGAAAAAAAATGTTATATGTTTTTTTTTTTCAGTTAATGTATTTGCGCCTATTTCATAACTGATAGTTTTTTAATTTTTTTATAACGGTGTAAGAAACTTCTGTGTGGATGATTTTCGGTCCATATATCTCTAGTTAATCACTGTATATTAATCAGATAAGACAATAGCAGTAGAAGTAGTGAACTTAAACTTGTCTTAAGTAAAAAAAAAATAAATAAATAAATAAAAAATAAATAATTTGAAATAGTGTACAGAATTACTAAGTATTTGAAAGTAATCCAAGCAAGGCGGGCTGTCTGTTTCCAGTTGAAAAATCCTGTATTAAGTACATAGACAAGCGATCCAAGTAAAACAAAAATAGAGTAATAATTTCCTCACAAGCATTCTAAATATACATATACTTTTTATCAGGCACGGGAGTGGTTTATTGCGCTGTAAAACAGTGTTATCGGTACACATGTTAAATTCACATCCCTTCCCCCATCAGTGTGACATTCAAGCTGGTCCTGCCCTACTTAGTAGCTGTCGTAATAATATAACCATTGTGTACTTTAAATAAAATTTATAATTATGTGTGCTTCTTATTTAACCAGGTTATTAAGTAGATTAAGTCTGATTTTTATCCAAGACAATATACTCATGGCTGGAAGTATATTAACCTTAGTCCATTTGGCAATCAAAAATATATATAAATATGTGCATATACACTTTGCATGCAAAAATCAGTTGTAAAAATCATGTTCTATTTTCATAAGTTATTGTTAACAAAGATCACTTTCATCCTTAATAGACTTCTTCAGGTCTGTGTACAAGAACCCTAAAAACTATCTGTAAAAATATTATTGTATAATTAGTTAGTATTGCTATTACACATCTTTTTGAATAAAATGGAAAAGAGAACCAGAAAAAGAAAAAAAATAAGGAAAAAATGTATGATGATGGAAACAAAATATACACTTAAATTAAAACTGATTTAAAACTAACTGGTAGAATAAAATACAATTAGTCATGTAAACAATGTGGCATTTTTCTAAGTTCCAGTGCACTTCTAATTGAACAGTAGTAGTTTAGTCCAGGATTCCTAAAAAGAGTTCAGCTTTAACTGCCACATGAGTTAATGTTTCTCCAGAATATTCTGGATGTCTCCTTCAAGATCACCCATGCCTATGCGATCCAGGATCTGGAACTTAAAACCTGTGTGACATTTATGAAGAGAAAGGTGAGGAGACATCCCGAAAGAGTAGTTGAACATATAAGGGACATAAAAAATAAGATGACCGAAAATGCCTTGTATATGCACAGTTTAGGCTATGAAAACTTTAGGAAATTTACATTTTTTATTATTGACCATGTCATTCCTTCTCAGAGAGGAGGTGATGTAAAAATTCATGTCGAGAGGCTAGAGTTGGAATGGCAGCTTAGACTAAGTGCTACTACCAAGCCAGGCATTAATGACAGTTGCACTGTGACTAGTGTTTTGAAATTAGTCACTGCAACTATGATTTGTATAAAGGTTTTCTATTCTATATATTTTAACAGGTATTGTTTAATATATACAACTAGCAGCTCTTTGTTAATACTTTGGGTTTTACTTGAATATTTTAATTTTTTTAAGACTTGTAAAGAATTTTTGTATGTGTATTTGTAATTTTCATGTTGAACTGAGAAATCATGTGATTTATTAGTATTTAAATGGGCTGACTGATGGAAGGTAACACACTCTGATGAAGCTCAGGGTGACACTGGGTGAAAGCGCTAAGTGTTAAATTAAAGCCTGGATTGTTATATCAGCTGGTGGCAGCTCGTGTTATTTTTATTTTGTTTTACAATTAAAAGGGCCCTTTAAGGTCTTTAGCTGGGAATCTCCTATGAACCAATAAATGACCTTGTAACAAGGATAGTCATTTAATGACTCAACCTATATTTTTAGATCTTAAAAGAGCATTTAAACAAGTACATCATGATACATTAATTGACAAACTGAAGTTGCAGCTTTCCCCCTAGTGAAGTAAATTATTATTCATAAACTATCTGTCAAATGGATCCTTTACCTTTATTTATTTTTCTGGTAGTTTAGCTTCATGGCAAATTAGCAGAGGTGTTCCTCAAAGGTCTGTACTAGTACAACTGTTCCCCCCCCCCCACTGTTTTCATTAATGAACTGACATGGGCACTCCCCAAAATGAACTTTCTGCTTTCGCTCAGTGAATTGATATCATACAGCACCAACAACGTTTCTGTCTGCACAATCTGGAGCGGGACAACATATAACAAATTTGTAAGAAATACTTCCAAAACAACTGCTTTATTCTTCTGAACCTAATATAATGTCAAAATCGCTTTGTCTACTAGTTACCAACCCTAATGGCCTTATTTTGTGTACAACAACTATGATGATTGGGGAGAGATGGGCGAAGGCTGCTAGCCTAGTCAAATATAATTTGATATATAATTCTGGCATTTGTAAGTAAATGTAAAATGCAGGCATGTTTTCTGGAGTGTAAAAGAATATTGTGAAATGTGGATCTGCAAAATATGTGACAACATTGCACTCAACTGGCCCAGTGAAGCATGTTGTGACCCTTTTCATGTTAGAATTCAGCTCCAGTGAGTCTGGATGAAGGTTTCATGGCCATTGTTTTAAGGCTAAAGTTTATGAGCAGAATTTACATGTGGATGGTGCTTTATTGCTCTGGTTTCTGCTAGAGTATATATGTGAAATGCCTTGTATTGTAAGTTTCTGAGCAGGTGTTAGCTTGCTAAATAATGCACTTTGTGGCCTGAGAAAACCTAAGTGTCAAAATGATGTAATTTGGGAAGGCCTCAGCAGAGCTGTTGGTTAGTGTTTTAAAAACTATTGTTCAGTGAGAGACTGAGAGCATTTTGATCTTGGATATCTAACTCGGTACTGTGCCTAAGCTCACATGTAAGTTTCTAGCACTGTGATTTCTTGTAGGAATAGTTAAAGCTAGTAAAGATTAATTAGGTATTTTTCTTTGAAATTAGACCTGTCCTACTGTATTATTTTAAGTTTCTGTGTGATCTCTGAACTCTTAGATATCTCTGTGGTGTAGTAGTTTTGTCTTGTGTTTTAATTATTTAATATTAAATGTTTTAAAACCTTCTACTTGTGGCTGGTTTGTGTAGAGATCAGCTCTAAGAGTATATTGCATATTTATAGAGGTTATTCTAATAGGCCTCTCTAAAGTAAGCCTTGACTGTTAGTCATACTACCATTGGATTATAATATTGCACAGTAATAATTGGACACCCTTTTAAGGGCCTTTTAGTAGCTGATATTATTAGCTGGGTGGTGGCAGGGATTGCTACCGTATGGGCTAGGCAAAGGGGCACAGCTGGAGAATCTGTGTCAGCCTTTCCCAGGAGTGTCTGTGAAGTTGTATAAATATGTATCTCAAAGTGTGTGTTGTCAGCTACTTGGCAGGGACATGAAGCACTGTTTGGACAGAGAGGATACTGGAGGTTCTAGCTTGCCCAGCTAGGCTGAGACCTGGACCCTATAGCTGTGCCAGTGGGGAGTCTTATTTGGGGACCTGGTGAGCAAAGGAGCAACCAGCCCCAGACTGACGGTGATCTCTGTGTGCACTTAAGGGAAATTGTACTTTACTGTGTGCATTAGTTATCCTTTCCTCTTCTATGAGACTACCTCCCTGGTGTTAGTGGTGAGGATTGAGGCTCCTTGATTGCTGGGCCAGGGCATGGTCATCTCAAGTGTTTGGCAGTGGTGGGATCTACTTCACATATTAATTGGCTTGTACTGGTGTGGGTAGAGTGAATTCCTGTGGCTTATGTACAGTGATCTCTTAGTGTTTTGTACTCTAAAACAGCCACGTAGTGTATACTTAAGAGTTCAGATCACAATTGTTTTATTTCTTTTGTTAGCTTAGCGTTAGTCAGGGTGAGCAGGCAGCATGTCAGCAGAGGAGTATGGAAAGCTGACAAGGAGCCAGCTGGTGATGTGCCAGGCTAGGGGACTGGTGCATGGAAACCTGACTAAAGCAGACCTGATTGCAGCTTTGGTTACAGCTGCATCAGAAAACAGCAGCCTGGAGGACAATCAGACTGACAGTGGAGATGCAATATCCTCGGAGAATGGACAGCTCATTCTTTCTGCAGTGGACTTAAAATCCAGCTGGAGCTAAAGAGACTTGAGTTGGAGGCCAGGCGTATGGAACTAGAAGCAGCCGAGAAAATGAGGAGTCTACAAGCTGAGGAAAATGAACGGCAGAGGAGGCATGAGAGGGAAATGCTGACTCTTTGCCAGAGTCGTGGAGGTAATGGGGAATAACTGGACCCCAGAAGCACAAAAGGTCAGTAAATTTCTTCCACAGTTTAGCGAGGGGGATAATTTTGATAGCTTCATTCATATGTTTGAGCGGGTATGTGAACAGTATGAAGTTGACCAAGGGCTCTGGGTACAGTTCCTGACCCCCTTACTCCATGGTAAAGCTGTAACTTCTTTAGCAAACATGCATGACACTGACTGTTCTGATTATACTGCTGTAAAAAGACATTTATTAGAATGTTTTAAACAAACACCTGAAATGTACAGGGAAAAGTTTCATGAGCATAGACACAAGGCAGATGAAATGTATGTGAATATGTTGCTGAACTGAGCACTTATTTTCATAGCTGGTTGAGTGGATGTCAGGTCACCACTTTTGAAGGGCTAGCAGACCTTTTGGTAAGGGAACAAGCCCTTAGGACTTTGCCTGAGGACATGAGGATCTGGTTAGCTGATAGACAGTGTGCTACTTCAGAGAAGTTTGGGAAGAAGGGAGACCTATACCTAGTAAGCAGGGCAGCCCTGCACAGGAAAGGGATCCCTAGTACTGCTCGTGGGTCTAAAGAAACCCATGATGGGCAGCACAGACTGCCCCAACAGAATTCGCCAGTAGCAGGGGAAGCCACTAGTCCAGGTACACATCCAGGAGCTAGGGTTAAATGTTTTGAATGCAACCAGTGGGGCCATGTGGTGTACATGTGTCCACGGAGGCAAGGTGGGGAACCAGAGTTGAGGGAGCCAGTAAGTGGGAAAGACAAAATGCCAACAGTCGGTTGTCTTGAGACAACAGGGGTATGGAGCTACCATCCTGCAGATGTCCTGAGAGGGAAGGATTTGGATGAGGCAGTACTATGTACTTATGCAGTTACATGCAGTGAGGCTAGGAGACAAGCATGTGAGTCTAGTAGCCTGGGGGAGACCCAGACAGACTGCATACTTGCAACCAGGACTGCTGAGGTGGTTACTTCAAGGAGTGAGCTACGCTGTAGCAGTCAGACTGAATGTGAGCCACAGCTTCTTGTGGGTACTGATGTTCCCGTGGATAGGGTAACTGGGTAACTGCAAAGGTAGAGGTGAGTAGTAGTACCCAGGCTGACAGTGAGGCACCACTGTCAGAGGATGCCAGACTTCCTGTGGAAGGGGAGCTGGGAAGGGTTACAAGGAGAGAGCTGAGACAGGCTCAACTCTCAGACCCTACATTGCAAGGCCTGAGGCAGGTAGTTAGGGAGGCACCTGATTCTCAAGGGAAGGGGGAATCTGTATACTGGAACAAAGGGTTACTGTACAGAGAGTGGACCCCTGAGGGAGGGCTAGAAGGTGAGAGAGTACAGCAGTTGGTAGTGCCTAGAGCTTACCACCTGGCGCTTCTAGCCATAGCCCATGATATTCCCTTTGCAGGTCATATGGGCATAAAACGTACAAAGAGGTGTATTATGCAAAACTTCTATTGGCCTGGAATTTCCAGAGATGTAACAGGGTACTGCAGGACCTGTGAGCAGTGCCAAAAGGTAGGCAAGGTAGGAGACAAGGTGAGAGCTTGATGCCTTTGCCTGTGATTGAGGAGCCATTCCAGAGGGTAGCTATGGATATTGTGGGTCCTCTGAGTACCCCACATTCCACAGGGAAAAAGTATATCCTAGTGATTGTAGATTATGCTACCCGATACCCTGAGGCAGTGGCTTTGTCCTCCATTGAGGCAGAGAAGGTGACAAATGCTTTGGTAGAGATTTTCAGCAGGGTAGGTTTCCCAAAGGAAATACTGACAGAGGTGCCAATTTTATGTCAGACCTGCTGGCTTGTCTGTGGAAGTCCTGTGGGGTTGAAGCACATGAAGACCACACCCTACAATCCCCAGACTAATGGTCTTGTTGAGAGGTTAAACTCTACAATCAAGTCCATGCTACGGGCATTTGCAGATCAGTTTAAGAGGGAGTGGGACAAATATTTGCCCCATCTGTTTGCTTACAGAGAGGTTCCCCAGGAATCCACAGTTTTTTCACCCTTTGAGTTGCTGTATGGGCATAGGGTGAGGGGACCTCTAGATTTAATTCGAGATGAGTGGGAAGGCGAGTGTGAGTCTCACAAGGAGTCTGTTGTGGCATATGTCCTGAACCTCAGGACAAGGTTCAAGGAACTCATGGGCCTGGCCCAGGAGAACCTGGCAGAAGCCCAACAACAGAAAAAGGTGTGGTATGACGGGAATGCTCGAGCTAGAGAGTATGCTGTAGGGCAGCAGGTGATGGTTCTCATTCCTGTCAGACACAACAAGTTGCAAGCAGCTTGGGAGGGACCCTACAAGGTAGTAAGACAGGTTAGTGATAACTACATGGTAGAAGTGCTAGGCAGAAGGCAGGGGCACAAACTACCATGTTAACATGATGAAACCTTACCATGATAGGGATGCCCTTCTGTTGAGCATTTGCAGTGAATTGCAGGAGGAGTCTGAGGGAGATCTGGGGACTGATCTCAGTGAGGCTCGGCCTGACACCTCAGTGGAAGGGGTAGCAATGTCCCAGCAGCTTTCTCCTACCCAGGTTCGAGAAATCCGAGCAGTGTTGCAGGAATTTGGGGACGTGTTCACTGGGAAATCAGTGTGCACCCACCTGGTGCAGCAGCAGATGGATACAGGACCCCAAAGGCGTGTTAGACAGGCCCCTTATAGGGTACCTGAGAGAGTCACACAGACTCTGAGGGAAGAGGTACAGGAGATATTGGAACTGGGGGTGGTTCTGTGTATATTACAGGAAATTAAATAGTCACACTGAATCAGATGCTTACCCCATGCCTAGGATGGATGAGGCCCTAGAGCAGCTGGGTGGGGCGAAGTATCTTACAACCATTGATCTTACCAAGGTTTTCTGGCAGGTGCCTTTGACTCCCAGTGCTAGAGAGAAGTCAGCCTTTGTGACTCCTTTTGGCTTGTATGAGTTTACAAAGATGCACTTTGGGATGAAGAATGCCACAGCGACTTTCCAGAGGCTGGTAGATTATATCTTAGCAGGAGGGTTTGCCCTTGTTTACATGATTGATATGGCTGTCTACAGCCATTCCTGGCAAGAGCACCTTCAGCATGTCAGGGAGGTGCTGGGCAGACTACAGACGGCAGGGCTGACCATTAAGCTGAGCAAATATCAGGTGGGTATGGCAGAGGTCTCCTACCTAGGACATAGTGGGGAGTGGTAAGATAAGGCCAGAACCTGCCAAAGTGGAAGCTATTAAGGCATGGCCTGCACCTGTTACCAAAAAGCAGGTGAGGGCATTCTTAGGGACAGCAGGGTACTACAGAAAGTTTATCTCCAGTTACAGTACCATAGCTACTCCCCTCGCAGACCTGACAAGGAAGAACAGGCCAGATATGGTAGTGTGGACCCCAGCATGTGAGCAGGCATTTCAGAAGCTTAAGGAAGCTTTGGGAGGGCCCCCTGTGTTAGCCAGTCCAGACTACAGCAAAAACTTTGTTGTGCAGGTGGATGTTTCAAACTATGGGGTGGGGGCTGTACTTAGCCAGAGTTCTTCAGAGGGAGAAAAGCACCCAGTGGTTTATCTCGGTCATAGGCTCCAACCCAGGGAGGAATGCTATGCAGTGGTAGAAAAGGAATGTCTAGCCATAGTGTGGTCAGTGCAAAAACTTCAGCCTTATCTGTACGGAAGAAAATTCACTGTGATGACCGATCATAGCCCTCTAACATGGTTAAACAGAGCCAGTCAGCAAAATGCCAAGTTGCTAAGATGGAGTCTGGGGTGGCAAGCATATGATATGGAAGTGCAGCACTGCAGTGGGAGTAGCGATGCCAATGCAGATGGGCTGTCAAGACAGGGAATGGGGTGAGGTGCACCCAGATGAACCTGACACTCTAAAGCGATGTTTCTCAAGGGGCACTTGAAAAACTTGCTTGAGTTTCCCGGGGGGGTGGAGATGTGACGATTGGGGAGAGATGGGCTGCCAGCCAAGTCAAATAGAATTTTATATTTAATTCTGCATTTGTAAATAAATGTAAAATACAGGCATGTTTTCTGGAGTGCAAAAGAATACTGTGAAATGTGGAACTGCAAAATGTCACAATATTGCACTCTTCTGGTCCAGTGAAGCATATTGTGACCCTTCCATGTTAGAATTCGGCTAAATTGAGTGTGGATGAAAGTTTCATGCCCATTGTTCTAAGACTGAAGTTTATGACCAGAATTTACATGTGGATGGTGCTTTATTGCTCTGGTTTCTGCTAGAGTATATATGTGAAATGCCTTGTATTGTTTTAAGTTTCTGAGCAATTGTTAGCTTGCTAAATAATGCAGTTTGTGTCCTGAAAATACCTAAGTGTCAAAATTATGTCATTTGGGAGGGCCTCTGCAGAGCTGTTGGTTAGTGTTTTAAAAACTATTGTTCAGTGAGAGACTGAGAGCATTTTGATCTTGGACGTCTAACTCAGCACTCTGCCTAAGCTCACATGTAAGTTTCTAGCACTGTGATTTCTTGTAGGAATAGTTAAAGCTAGTAAAGATTATTTAGGTATTTTTCTTAGGTTCATACTAGGCTATCTGCCCTGGGGCAATTATAAGCCTAGCCCGATTCTGAATGGCTTACGCCACCCCTTGATTTGAGTATTCTGTGCCCTTTTTAAGGTTTAGTTTACTGTGCCTCTGTCTAATAGTGACACAGGAGTAATCCCTGGGACAAACCTACGATCCCCCATCCACTTATCGAGATTCTTCTTGAAGAGATTCAGTGAGGTGCTCTGCCTCACATGAACTGGAATTCTATTCCAGAGCGAAGGGAGCCTCTGGGTTATGAACCTGTCCCTCCAGCAAGTTCTATTTATTTCTGTGCTGAGGTTAAAGTCCCTCGAGCGTGTGGCTCTAAGGGATTTAGATTTACTGAGGTGGAGCATGTCCATTAATTCTGGATTTGACATAGCTTTGTATGTCAGGCATAGATCGCCTCGAAGTAGGCGGTATGCAACTGAGTAGAGCTGGAGTTTTTTTAACAGAGCAGCATATGGCATCTGTTTGAGACCCTTGATCCTCTTGGTGAGATACTTTTGGGGTCTTTCTAATTGCTGCAGGTGTCGGGTAAGGTACATCCCAAAAGGGGCATTGTATTCTATGATGGGCCTGATGAGGGATGAATAAAGGGCACGATTACCTCTCTTGATCTAGATGTGAAACCCTTCGTGATGAGGTGGGCTATGTAGAAGGTCTTTCTAACCACTTTGGCAATGTGGTTTTCAAAGGAGAGATTGCTATCAACTTGGGTCCCCAGGTCCCTAATAACTTTCTCTGTACTTAATGGGTTTCCACCTATGTGGTAATTTGTGGGCACATTGTTTTTGCCAAAGGGTATGACTATACATTTTTTGGCATTTAGCTTTAAACCGTGGTGCTGGCACCAGTTATCTGTCTCTGTGAGACCTTTTTGAAGGATGTTTGTGTCAGCTGGAGAGTTGATTATGGCGCCCAGTTTGCAGTCGTCTGCGAACTTGGTGAGCCATAGTCCTCCCACGTTTGCCTGTACCTCGGAAAAGTATATACCGAACAATAGTGGTCCCAGGACAGAACCTTGTGGGACACCACTTGTGACCGTTTTCGAGTCTGACATGGCTCCAGCAACTCTCACTCTGTGGGTTCTGTCTTTGAGCCAGTTTGCGACCCATCTTGTGACATAGGGGTTTATATTTAAGCTGGATAGCTAATCTATGATGCCCGAGTGGGGTATTGTGTCAAATGCCTTTGCAAGGTCCAGATAGGCTGTGTGCACTACCTTCCCTTCATCTATGGCTTTGGTGACTGTTTCAAAGAAGTCAACCAGGTTCAAAAGGCAGGATCTGCCCTTGACAAAGCCGAACTGGGTAGGATCTAGTGTCTGTAGGTCCCCAATGTCTTTGTTTATGAGCTCCATGATGATCCTCTCCGTAGTCTTGCAGACTAAGCTAGTCAGGCTTATGGGGCGATAGTTTCCAGGGTCCGTAGAGGCTCCACCTTTGTGGAGTGGGATCACTGTTGCTGTACGCCATTCTGTAGGCACATATCCTGTAGTGAGGCTGAGATTGTATAGCTGTTTTATTTGAGGGATTAGTTCCTCTTGTAGTTCATGTAGGACGCAACCTGGGACGCCATCTGGTCCCATGGAAGCAGTGTTTTTTGCTTTGGAGAGGGCAGCCTTCACCTGAGCATCTGAGATGTTTGGGAGGCAGCCCTCTGCCGGGATAGATACTTGCTCTTTTGGGGGGGAGGGTGGAGAAGTTTGCACTGAACCTGTCTGCCAGGATATTGGCGATGTCTGTGGGTTCAGTGTATTTTTTGTCGTTTAGAATCAACTCAGAACAAGTCTGGGAGTTGCATCCCAGGTTTCTAACATAACTGAAAAAAGCCTTATGATTGTCTTTGGTGCCCTGTGCAATTTTTCTCTCGAAGCTGGCCTTGGAGGATTTTATGAGGGATCGTAATTTTTTGCTTGTACTGATCAGAGATGCCTTCCCTATTAGGGATTTTGATCTGTCATGTAGTAGCTTCCTCCTTCTGTTGTACAGTTTATTTATGGCAGGGGTCCACCAGACTGGACGCCTGCCTTTGGATGATTGGGTCTTGTTTGGGATAGCATGATCCATGCATTCCTGGAGATGTCTGTAGAATGCATTTACATAGGATTCTGCAGATGTTCATCGTGCATACAGCTGCAGTCATAACAGATGGGTTCTCCTGCCATCAGGCGGGTCCTCGGTCGGCCGAATTCCAAAGTCTAGGTCCGGCGTCGGTTGTCGTCGCTTTCTTTCCTGACATGAGTGCGACAGGGGTACATAAGACACAGCCGACGCCATTTTCTTCAGTCTTTTTTGCCGCGCGGTGCCCGAAGCAGAAGCAGTTCGCAAGTGCCGGTCGAACAGCTCCTGAAATTACGAAAATTTGGAAACCGAAGTCTTCTTTAAAGCTAAGTACCCCGTTGGGGAAACTTTTCTTGCCTCAGACCGATGTCAGACAAAGTTAACAATTGTATTTCTTGTGGGAAGCAAATACCGCATAAGGATTTCCATTCCCTCTGTATACCTTGTTTAGGCCCAGACCACAACGTCTCGGGCTGTCGCTTTTGTGCTACTTTCAATAAACGCACTATTAAGCGTCGGGCGGAGTTCGCCCAGCACTTTTTTGGTACAGCTTTTGATTATAAAATGTCGTCGGAGACTCCGACTACTGTTTTGTCCAAAAAACGCAAGGACAAAGACCGACACGTGAGGTCCGCGGTCTCCACCGACACCACGCCAAAACCGGCTACACGTGGTCCGGTTCTCAGCAAGGCGCCTACGCAGCCCCTGACTACCGACGACACTTCTCTGGCGGTGTCTTCTGTAACCGAGACCACAGGTTCCTCGGCCCATACCCTGACTACAGCTACCGAAGCCACTGTGAGTGTTGAACCACTTAATGTGGACAGGTCCACTTCCACCCATGGTGTCTTCAGACCTTCATCTTCCTTTTCCATAAAGGCCTTTACTAAATCTAAATCAGCCATGCATTCCAAGAGGCCTGTTGCACAGGGCCCATCTCCAGGCCCCATGCCTAAAAAGCAGATGCTCAAAATGGCTGAGGATTTAATTACTCTTATCAGGGGTTCCCAACCCCCTCCGGACAAGAGACCCAGAGTGGAGGAAGATTCTCCCCCTTCTGACCAGGGTTCCATTATTTCAGAGCATTCTGATGAAGAGGAACACTCGTACTCCCCTTTTGAAGATTCTGATGCAGAGCAGTCCATTCCTTCTGTATCCCCCCCAGAGGATTTTTCTTTCGGGGAAACCTTGCATACCTTGAGGGAAGGTCAAGATTTTTCAGATTCCAAGAAAAGGCTTAGGGAATTTCTTTTGCTACCTCAGCACAGACCTCTGGCGATACCTCCTGTCTTGGACATACTTGATGATGTTTACTCGGAGGCTTGCCTTAATCCGGATTCCCTGCCTCCTGCCCCAGTCAAGCCTGATAGGTACTACAGAGTTCCTAACTCACACCAATTTCTTTACAAAAGCCATAATGCTGACCCTGAAACAATTTCTCAAGGCCCCAAGGGAATGAAGGCCTCTACTGCTAAGAATCCATTACCTTCCGAGAGAGAGTATAGATCCTTAGAAAGGTGGGGAAAAAAGGTATATACCTTGGCCACCCTAGCCATGAGGGCCTTAAATTGTCAGTTCCATATGCTTAAATATCAGCAGTTTCTGTTACCACAATTAAGGAATAAAATGTCACAACCTGAACAACCAGATTTGAAGGAGTTGCAGGATATGATGCATAGTGCAGAACAAGTGGGTAAACACACCTTACAATGTGGCTATGATGCTCTAGAGGCCTCAAGTAGAGCTGCTGTTACAGGATCAGTCATTCGTAGACATGCCTGGCTTAGGGAACAAACCTTGCCTGATCATGTTAAAGCTAAACTTCTAGATGCTCCTTTACAAAAGGATGTATTATTTGGTACTAATGCTGAGGAGATACTACGGAAAATGGAAGAAAAAGCTAAATCTATGCAAACTGTCAAAGCTTTTCTACAGGTACAACCACCACGTTTTAGCAGAAATTGGCCTTCAAAAAACTGGTCCTTTCCAGCCACGGACAAGCCCCAAAGAGGTACATACAGGCGCACAAGGGGCAGAGGACAATCTCAAGGATCATATAGAGGCAGACAATGGCAATCTCTAACACCAAGAGGTGGCGAAGACAGTGCACAACAATACAGGAAACAAACCCAATGACTTTCCCCTTTGCATGCCAAGCAAGGCTCAGGTGGCAGCACCCTTGGGAGGAAAGCTGGCATTATTTTCAAAAAATTGGCATATTGTCACAAAAGACAAATGGATCCTGGACATTATAAACAGAGGCTACAGATTTCATTTTCACACTCTTCCAAAAATGAGAGGCATGCCAAACCTGCCACACAATCAAAGGGCAGAGGCTCAAATACAAATTTCAAAGCTCATGGACATGAAAGCTATTCAAGAGGTACCTACTCACGAACAAGGTCAAGGTTTTTATTCCAGACTATTCCTGGTACCAAGGAAGGGAACCGATTGGAAACCCATTTTGGACTTCTCCATCCTAAACACATTTCTACTCGTACCAAAATTCAAGATGCTCACCTTACAGCAGCTTCTTCCCATGCTGGGCAAGGAGTCTTGGCTGGTAACATTGGACCTCAAGGAGGCATACCTGCATGTCCCAATCAGACAAAGCTGCAGAAGATACCTCAGATTTCTTGCAGGTTCAATCCACTATCAATTCTCTGCATTGCCCTTTGGCTTATCTACTGCGCCCAGAGTATTCACGAAATGCCTGGCATCAGTAATTGCCTACTGCAGACTTCAAGGGATACAAATTTACCCTTATTTGGACGATTGCCTGATCCAAGCGGACAGCAAACACATACTTTTGGAACATCTGGCTTATGTAACACGGTTATTGAATTCTCTGGGATACACAGTCAACAAAGAGAAATCCAGGCTAACACCATCTCAGAAAATAATTTTCCTGGGTGCCAACTTGGACACAAGCACCCAGATGGCCTATCCTATGCCAGAAAAACAGGGGCAACTAACTCAGTACTTCAAGATGCTAGCAAATTGTACCAGGCTAACTGCAAGGAAAATCCTGCAGGCTCTGGGCTTCATGGCATCTTGCATTCTTCTAATCCCATGTGCAAAGTTGCATATGAGGAAACTTCAATGGTACCTAAAAAACCTATGGTCTCAACACAGCCACAGTTTGGAAACAACAATACCACTAATCCCATGTTTGCAAAAGGAATTTCTGCGGTGGGCCCAAGCATGCCAAACAAACACAGGTCTACCATTTTGCAAGCCTCCAGCAAATCAAGTCATCACTCAGACTACGCCTGGGGGGCACACATGACAGACAGGTGCATTCAGGGCAAATGGTCCCAAAAGGAAAAGCACCTTCACATCAATCAAAAGGAAATTCTAGCAGTGATAAATGCAATTACAGCTTTCAAGGACCTCCTGCATCCAGGACAATTATTGATAAGAACAGACAACACCACAGTAATGTGGTACATAAAACAAACAAGGAGGAACACATTCATACCCCCTGTGCAGGCTGGCCATGTCACTTTGGAACATGGCTCTGGAATGGCAAGTCGAGCTTCAAGCACAGTACCTGCCAGGTTTGGAAAACACGCTGGCAGACAATCTAAGCAGAAATATGACAGACCCGCACGAATGGAAGTTGCATCCTCAAGTGTTTACAAAGATAATCCAAGCGTGGGGAAGGCCAGATGTAGATCTCTTTGCCTCCCACAGGAATCCTCAATTGACAAAATTCTGCTCAAGGACATTTCATCCAAAGGCCTGGAGAGTGGACGCCCTTTCTTTCAGTTGGACAGCACGGACAGTTTACGCCTTCCCACCTTTGCCTCTACTGCCCAAGGTGCTCTTGAAAGCAAGAACAGACAGACCAAAGATGATACTGATTGCTCCAGACTGGCCAAGACAACACTGGTACCCACTCCTGAGGAGCCTAACACATTCTCCTCCCTAGACCCTACCTCTAATGCCTCTTCTCCTGACTCAGCACAGCTACAAAACTCTTCACAGTCAGCTGAAAACACTCAATCTGGCTGCATGGAAAATTCCTTAACACCACAACAGACCCTACTCTCCAAGGAGGTGCAGGATGTCATTTTGGAGGCCAGAAGGCCATCTACTAGAAAAGCTTACTCCGCAAAATGGAAACGGTTTTGCACTTGGAATGAGAAAAAGGGCCAGGATCCTAGAAAACTGAATTTGCCTCAGATATTACAGTATCTAGCTGAGCTGTTGAACAGTGGACCTTCATTTTCCTCCATCAAAATCCATGCCTCAGCCATTTCTGCAGAATACAACACTGATCCACCCTTATTCTCTCACCCACTCTTAAGGCAGTTCCTCAGAGGGGCTAAGAATACAAGACCTCCAAGGAAATGACCAATACCAGCCTGGGATCTTAATTACATTTTAGAAAAATTAACATTGCCTCCCTTTGAACCAGCTGCCTCAACAGATTTGCAATATTTGTCCTGGAAAACAGCTTTCCTTCTGGCTATTACCTCAGCTCGTAGGGTCTCGGAACTACAAGCCCTCGTGGCTGTGCAGCCCTTTCTCATCTTCCATCAGGACAGGGTTTCCCTACGAACCAACCCGTCATTTATGCCTAAGGTAGTATCCAGGGTAGCTTTAAATCAGGCCATACACTTACCTACTTTTTACCCCAATCCTCAAAACAAAGGGGAAAGGCTGCTACATTCCTTGGACATACATAGACAGCTACATTACTATTTGGATAGAACAAAGCCTTTCAGGAAATCAGAACAACTCTTTGTGTCCTATGCTGTAGGAGCTCAAGGAAAGCCAATTTCCAAACAGACAATTTCAAAATGGATAGGCCACTGCATACGGTTTTGTTACTCCTTTCATGGTAAATCTGTACCTACAGGCATCAGATCCCACTCCACAAGGGCCACAGCTACCTCTGCAGCCTTCCTCAGAGGAGTCCCTACCAAAGATATTTTGGAGGCAGCCACTTGGAGTTCTGTGCATACCTTCACTAAACACTACCACCTACCTTTATACTCCAAAACTAGAGCAGGCTTTGCCACTGCTGTGTTGCAGGGCATTCTGGCTCCTCCCAGTTCCACCTAGTGCCTACCACCCTGTGCGTAGCTTTGGGATTCTACCCATCTGTTATGACTGCAGCTGTATGCACGATGAACATAGTACAGTTTTGTACCTACCATAAATGTAGATGTTCGAGTGCTAATACAGCTGCAGTCCAGGTTTCCCTCCCTCCTTCCCCTCTGGGTACAGACCTAGTGGCTAACTCCTCATCTTACAACCTGATTGGGTTATCCTTCTATGGTGTATTTGCTTGCAACTACTGATTTTTGATTATATTGCATTGCATGATTATATATTCTATACATATATATATATATATATATATATATATATATATATATATATATATATATATTGCCTTCTTTCTGGGGGCACCTGACATCTGGGGCAAGAAAGACTGAAGAAAATGGCGTCGGCTGTGTCTTATGTACCCCTGTCGCACTGACGTCAGGAAAGAAAGCGACGACAACCGACGCCGGACCTAGACTTTGGAATTCGGCCGACCGAGGACCCGCCTGACGGCAGGAGAACCCATCTGTTATGACTGCAGCTGTATCAGCACTCGAACATCTACATTTATGGTAGGTACAAAACTGTACTTTTAGGCTGTAGTTTCCACTGGCCTTGGGGCCTTGAAGGATTCCACTTCGGTTTTGAGAAGTGATAAGTTCGCTTTTGAGAAGTTTTTCACTGTGGTTTTCTGGGCTGGGGGTGGGGTCGGGATGTGGACATCCAGTGAAATTAATTTATGGTCTGATGTTACCAATGAGGGATATACTTCTGGTGTGGAGCATAGAGTCCCCATGTTGGTAATGATCAGGTCTAGTATGTTGTCCCCTCTTGTGGGAGTGGTGACTAGTTGTTCCATAGCATTTGAGTTTATAATTTCCAGGAATCTTTGGGCTAAGGTGCTGGGGCTTGAGTAGTGCTCCCAGTCAATGTTTGGGTAGTTGAAGTCGCCCAATATAATGGTGTTCGGAGAGATCTTCATGTTCTCCAATGTTTTCAGGAAGGCCGAATGGGATTCCTGACTTTGAGAGGGTGGTCTGTAGGATGCTGTAAACTGAAAAGCAGTCTTGCCCACTGTTAGTTGCACATGGATGGTCTCCGTGCAATGCCACTAACCTGGAGGTGTGGATATCCTTGATAAATATGGAAACTCCCCCTCCTTTTGTGGTTCGGTCCAGGTTTTGGGGCCGAAAAGCATGATACGAGGTATAGCCTGGTAGTGCTGGGGTGCTCTCTGGAGCCTTGAACCAGGTTTCTGTCACTGCACAGATATCTATGTTCTCCATACTGAGGAGAGCTTCGAGTGCGTGCATCTTGAGGTTAAGACTTCTGGCATTTAGCAGCATTACCCTTAGTTTCTTGTTCCTTGTGCTGTCTATGGGGGTGGGTTTGACTTTTGAGCCATGCCTAAAAAAGGCACTATGGGGGTGGCAAGAGCCTTTGCCAATATCGGAAAGCCCAGTGGTGACAGGTGCAAGCCGTCCCTAGCGAAGCAACGTGGCTTGTCGAGCATGTCATCCCAGGCTGACAGACACTGGATCCCTTTTGAATGACACCAAAATTTTAGCCAATTGTTAAAATCGATAATTTTGTCTTTATACTGTGGCATCATTCTGGGTGAGGGTAAGATGCTGCTCAAGGTCAGGGTCATACCAGCCTGGGCTGCATGATCAGAGAGCTCCTCTGTCTGTTTTCATGTAGTCCAGGGAGGTACGTCTCAGGTCATTCACACCAGCATGTACAATGACTGAGTCATATTTTTATTTGCTTTGGAGTGACCTGAGTGCTTGCGTTATGTGTCGGATCCTAGCACCCGACAGGCAGCTCACCGTGACCTTCTCTTTATTCAGCCTGGTGAGCGGGACGTCAGTGTGTCTGACAATAGAGTCACCTATAACAAGAGTATCAGGTGTGTTATTCAGCCTTAAGGGTTGTGGCTGCTTGGCACACTGACTTTGTGGGTTATGTGTTGTGTGTGTTTTGTTTTGAGGTAGCGTTTGCTTGGATGTCTGCTTTGGAGGTCTCTGTTGCTTAGGTAGATTTTTATTTAGAGCCTCCTAGTATGTTTTTGTGTATTTATGTGTTTGGTTCGCTGATGTGGTGGGGACTATGTGATACTGGAATTGTGTTGTGTGAGGTTACCTTCTCCTCCTGACTGGTTACACCAGTTTTGAGATGAGAGAGCTCAGCCTCCAGTTTGGCTAAATAGTTGCATCTCTCACATATATTTGAACCTGTTTGGAGGAGGAGAGGGTTGTCCGTGTACATGAGACAGTTGTAACATTGCCTCAAAATTCCCAGATTCACCAGCTGGACTGGAGAGGAAACCATTGACTGACCTTTGGACATGCTGGAGTAACAGGGAAACTGAATTTAAGACGGACCAATAGACGACAGGGTAATCGTAGAGAGTATAAGAGTAAGTAGTGCTTATGGTTTAATAGTGCTAACTTGTAGGATTACTTAATTGGACCAGTGAAGGGCCTTAGAATGAGAATATGGTATTTAAATTGAGAGATAGAGTAGTTCTAAGGGAAAAAGTGAAGAGCAGACTTTGTGGTGCCAGGAATAGTTTAAACCCAATTAGGCGGCGCTGCCCGTTGTTGCGCTATGCTCAAAAACACGCAAAACCGCGCAAAAGAGGGTTTTAAGAGAGGAAGATGAAGGAGTTTTGGAATTGACCCAAAATGGCCAATAAAACTACAGTTTCAAGTCAGTAACCACTCCCACAGGGGCAGGCAGGCTGCTCAATGTTTTTCACTGCCACTGATCAACAGAGAGACTTTCCTTTAGCCCAAGCAAAAAATGGCCTCACAGAAACTTACAAACAGTTCAAGAACAGCAAGCCTGTAACTGAACTTTTTTAAATCTCAGAAAAGTGGGGAAAAAGCAAGATTTTTTTTGTTTTTGTTTTTTTCAGAGATAGCAGAGGTTAACAAGTATCAACAAGTTATAACAGTGCAGTAAATGACCCCACACAAGAGTGCTAGGCCAAAGACAGATAAAATGCAAGTTTTGAGAAAAAAAACGATTTTAAAAATAAGTGCAAACAGGAAATTCAGTAAACAGCTCTAGGTTGTGCTCTAAATACAGTTACTAATGCAGAAATCAAATTTAACAAGCCAGAAAATGCTCAAAATAGGCGGCTATGCAGAAAAACTTAGCAAATAAACAGAGGAAAAATACTTAGTCTCCAAAGTGGCTCCTTTCTTCTCTCAGCGTTTTCTTTGAAATTAGACCTGTTCTACTGTATTATTTTAAGTTTCTGTGTGATCTCTGAACTCCTAGATATCTCTGTGGTGTAGTAGTTTTGTCTTGTGTTTTAATTATTTATTATTAAATATTTTTAAAACCTTCTACCTGTGGCTGGTTTGTGTAGAGATAAGCTGTAGAGTACATTGCATATTTATAGAGGTTATTGTTATAGGCCACTCTAAAGTAAGCCTTGACTGTTAGTCATACTACCATTGGATTATAATATTGCACAGTAATAATTGGACACCCCTTTTAAGGGCCTTTTAGTAGCTGATATTATTAACTGGGTGGTGGCAGGGATTGCTACCGTACGGTCTGGGTAAAGGGGCACAGCTCGAGAATTTCTGTCAGCCTTTCCCAGGCGTATCTGTGAAGTTGTATAAATACTTATCTCAGAGTGTGTGTATTGTGTCAGCTCTTTGGCAGGGACACAAAGCACTGGTTGGACAGAGAGGGTACTGGAGGTTCTAGCTTGCCCAGATAGGCTGAGACTTGGACCCTATAGCTGTGCCAGTGGGGAGTATTATTGGGGACCTGGTGAGCAAAGGAGCAACCAGCCCCAGACTGACTGTGATCTCTGTGTGCACTTAAGGGAAATTGTACTTTACTCTGTGTATTAGTTATCTTTTTCTCTCCCATGACACAACCTCGCTGGTGTTAGTGGTGAGGATTGAGGCTCCTTGATTGCTGGGCCAGGGCACGGTCATCACAACGACCCATTAGAGATCTTTCGGCCTTACCTTTGATTGAGTCTTAGGTTTATACCACAGATTTAACCAGCTGAAATTTGTTTATATAATTTCTAAAAAAATTCATACGAGGTGAGACGTGCCATTTCTGTACATATGCTGCAACCAAGACATCAGTGTGGTCTTGCTCTTCATTTGGTACAATCCCACAATAGTTTCAAATTGCTTTAGTTTACTAAAAAGTTAATATTCTTTATCTCACTAGCCCCCTCCCCCCTTGTGGACATTAATGCAGTATGCTTAAAAAATGATTAATAGCCAGCAGGGTGACATTCCTGTTGAAAACGTTCTTTCTTTAAACTTCTAAGTAACAGTTACTACCAGAACAGCTTACTTCGTTCAAGTGATTGTCTAGCTTCTGTGGTTTTCAGTGGAACACTGCAGCTAACCTGGACCCCTTTCAAGATCACCTTCATGGAGAGGTTATTAGCAAAAATTGTACCAGCTACCTGGAACCAGATCATAGAACAAAACAAGTCAACACCCTAGATGATTTCCGGATCAGGCTCAAAGCTCAACTACAATTGACAAGCAAATGCTCCTTTTAATCGATAATTATCGAAGGACATTAATACAAGACGTCTGACTGCTTTACAGTATTTAGACGTCTTCCCCGCTGTCAGTAACTGCAGCTTACACCTCCATTTGTTTTTAATTTGTCTTATGTGGAGAAGTCTATTCCAAGGAAGTGTTATTCTCTGTGAAACAAACCCAACGTATTGTAGAAGAGATTAAGGTCTCTTTGTGTGACACCCCATCACTAGACCAGTAATCAAGGAGTTTCAATCCTCACCTCTGGTAACAGTGGGGGGCATACACTGGGAGGATGACAGGTACACGCACATTATTTCCAGATGCAGCTCTTTACATCAGTTGCAGTTTCCCTTAAGAACACATCGAGACCGCAGTCAGTCCGGGGCTGGTTTCTCCCTCTTCCACCAGATCTCCAATAAGACTCCCCACTGGCACAGCTATAGAGTTGAAATCTCAGCTGTGACCAAGCCAAGACATCCAACATACTCTGTCTAACCAGTGCTTTGTGTCCCCTGCCCCAGTAGCTGACACACACTGTGGTTTAATTTACACAGACACACAAGCACACCTGGAAAAGGCTGGCACAGGTTTACTAGCTATGCCCCCTTCTGCCCAGACTGTAAGGTAGTTATTACTGCCACCAGTCGCTCCTCATCAGCTACTTTAGAACCCTTAACAAAGGGTGTCCAATCTTACTATGTAATATTAATACTAATACAAATGGTAGTTTGAACAAGAGCAAGGCTACTAGGAGTAGCCCAAACAGTGTCGCCAAATAAATATGCAAGTACTCTCAAAACTTAAATATCTCTTCACAGATCAGCCACAATGAAAGGTTTAAATATATTTAATAATAAATGATAAAAGAACAAGACAATACTGAATATGTATATGTATATGTATATATATATATATATATATATATATATATATATATATATATATATATATATATATATATATATATATATATATATATATATATATATATATATATTAGATACAGTGACATCAGGGTTCAAAACCACAGGACATATTTAAAATAACATTGCAGGACAGTCTCAAAGAAAAATATCTAAACTAGACTTCACTATATTTCTGACTGAATCTAATGAATTACTATAACCCAAGAACTTACTAATAGAGCAAGGCAGATGTAGTGACTGGATCTTCTAGTTATTGTCGGGTCCAAGACAGAATACAGAATGCTCTGTCTCACTAAGAAACTTCTCAAATTAATATCTCAAATATTACTACTGGGATAGCTTGCACAATGACATCATTTCTTGTCCTCGACTTCTAGTCCCCAGGCCAAAAAATACACTCACAAGGGATTCCCCTCAGATCGTAAGTCCTAAAACAATTGCATTCCTTCTTGCTTTCAAAAGAAGTAATTAGTTCACCCTAAAGACAATACAGAAGGCTTCCTAGTACAGACATTGTATCTCTTGCTGTATTGAAAACTGAAATATACTTTCCTTTATGGCCTAGCCATAAAGTAATTTATTTTTCTGAAGTTTGCTGGACTGAAGTTCATCTTCTGTATCCCAGTTTCCACTGTTAAAATATATACATTTAAACAGTTACGATAGTGCATGTACATTTCTGTTCTCTTCCAGTAGGGCACACTGTGGTTACATTTTAAACACAAGCATTTTACATATACCTTTTCAACACACGCGTCTGTACAAGCAGTTTGATATACACATTAAATACAGTTCTAATAGATTTATAACACAAGCATCTTATATAAATAATTTTCATATTCATCAATGACATAATTATTTACAAAATTCCATGTATCTGGGCTGGCAGTATCTCTCTTCATCACATCTTGAGTGGGTGTTTATGCCACTACTGGACTTATGGATGTTCAGTAGAACTGAGAGGACTTGTTTTGGTGAGGCTGTGTACGTGAGGCAGAGACTGCTGCTCTGAAGCCTGTATGGTACCAAGAATATGGATAAGGCTTTGAGATGGTCAGTTTAGTTTTTATAATTTAGACTCTCTCTCTTCTTGTTGAGAAAGCATTGTGGAGGTGGTTGTTAGGTGTATGGACAAGTACGGCATGAGAGAAGCTGTCCATGGTATAGCAGCTCAGTGTTTATACAGGTGGGATGCTGTTGTACGTGATGGAGCTGTGGTATGTTTAAGCCAAGGCTGAAATACTGATATATTATTTACTTACTTTGTTTTGTGATCCAGGGTCAAATGCTGAGCCTCCTGGACCTTTCCAGATTCTGCCTGAGAGCGATGTCTAATTTAAATGACTTGGCTGTGAGAGTTATACCTTAAGGAAATGGAGGGAATCAAACTGTCGACTACAGAAGTAACTCATTAAAACAGAAACAAAATGGCAGTACAAAGGAAATCTGGCTGCTTTTCTCACTTTTGAAATTATAGGCAAACCATTGTTACAAAAGCATCGGCTCACCAGATGTACGTACTATAAATACGTTAAGCTGGTGTGTTCAAGGCATTCATGGAATTTCTGCACAAGTTGAGAAGAGTTTTATGGCTTGGAGTGGATCTGAGTCTTCACCTGTAAATGTTCTGACTAGTGTGTTCATATAATCATTGACTAGAATATGTTTGACATTTTGGTTGTTCAAGTATCTCCCCCAAGTGCAATGCAGAGTCTGGTTATAGTGGCCAACTGCATAACCCCCCCCCCCCCACAAACACACACTTTTTGGTGAAAATTAAGCTGGTACTGTCTGAGATAGAGAGGTGCATTCTTTGATGCTGTGATACTTTTGTCTAAAGTCTTCAGAGCCCGTGTCCTGAATCAGCTGTCATACCAGGGGTGCTTTTAATAAGATGAGGTTTTGTGAGTGTTGCCGTGGGTTGAAAGCCCACATCTCTGGCATTTTAGAAATTGCATCTTAACTCAGCAGTGTTAGCTGGGGCCCCACTACCCACTGTGTGCATAAATTATTCTGACAACTTGAGGTATCTTTGTGGAAACACAGTTGCTTTGCAAAGCCTTTTAAAAATTTGTTGCCCCATTTTAATGGTGCCATTGCACTGTATCATTTCTTATGTACATATTCCTTGTGGAGAGGCAGTTGGGAGCCTTCTGTCGTAAAGTAGTGTTAGCAAACTAGGATCATCACATTTTTCATATTTCTCAGAGGGAGACATTTCTTGCTCACATTTGAGAGTTTGCAAGACAGTGTGTTCTGCCAAATGGAAAAAATTACTTTTCATTTGAGCATCTAATTAAATGCATACTTTTTTCTTTTTCTTTTTTTTTTTTTTTAATTAAATACATATTATTGAATTTGAATTTTCTCTCTTGCTTTTACGGGGCGAGTGTGCGTCTTTTTTTTTTTTTGTTTAAATATTCAGAATGACAATGAGAAGTTAGACATTAGCTCATTAGCTTTGTTTATGGTTTTATGCCACGTGTAGTACAAAGCCTCTTGTTTGAGCATTCCCATCTGACACCACTGACCTGCCAGAAACACTGGCATTCCTTAAAATTTAGGGGTGGGGATGAAAAGAAGAATGCAAAGAGGCTAAAGTGGCCATAACACGATTCCTGTAAGTATCAGAAATAAAGTTTATATGTTTTTTTTTTCCTTTAACAGCTAACTGAGCTTCTACAAAGTCCATCTTCAGCATTACCCTGCCCTGGAGATGGGCGATAGTGTACAGTGGTTAATGTGTAATGCATCAGTTACTGCTCTAACTTGTATGCATGACTTGTTTATGACTCAAAGTTACTTCTGTGAGATATATTACACTGAGATATATTACACTGACATCAAGGAACAAGCTTAAGAAAGACATTCTTCTGCCACGGGTGATGATGGAACAGGACACTAGCAAACAGAAAAACGGTAGCGGAAAGACAACATGGCAGCATTTTGGTCTTCATAAAATGTCGAAACTGAAACTGGTTTTATTCTCTGTAGCTCTGAACTGTCCCTGATTTTGCAGAATTTCCCTGATTTTTGTCTCATATTTTGGTCTGTTTCTTTTAAAAAAAAATTGTGGTTTTCTAAGTCATTGAGAATTGTAGTCACTAAATAATGACCAGTCATTTGCATTTTAGACTTCATATCCTTTAGAAAGTACATGCTAATGCAGAATATATTATTCTGGTCACTTTCTTCGTGTACAACAGCAGTATTCAAAATCTTTCTCTGATTTCAAGCCTCTGTCCTGCATTATTTTTGGGCCTTGTCCCAGATTCTTGAGAAAAGATGTTCAGAGCCATGTTACCCACATTGAGCGATGTATTGATATGGTTGTTATTTGCATGTACTACACTTAGTTTTGGATTGCAGCCTATATGCTGAAGTAGTGTATAGGCAGACGTGCTCATTAGTTTTCAGCATGCTGTGCATAGAGCAGTGTAAGCATACAGAGGTTCATTAACACCTACCAGGTTATACACTGACTAATATTCATTAGGTGCCAGGATTCTCTGTCAGCAGATCACTCGAATATGTATACATTTTTTCATTTGTTTACCTGCTGCCTTGCTGAATCACTGTATTTGACTTGTACCCAAGTCAACACACACATGGCTTTTCACCGATGTTCACGCACACAATTTCAGCTGCTGATAGCATGGGTGGAGTGAGATGATTGCTGTGTTCCTGTCATGCTGTTACTACATAAGTACTTTTACTTGCAGCACTGATATTAACACTTTTGAAGTATTTATTTTCAGCTTGTCTGCTTCTTTTTTTCTAGTCTCTAATGAATGTTTTATTTTATTTTCCTATTACAGGAATTTGGTGAAGAAATACAGTCCAAAGCGCATTTCTAGAGAAGATCCAGAAATGAAGTACGCATTTTGTTTAATTCTGATATCTGCATATTTGTTTGGGTTTTAATTACTGGGGAGTGCACTGTAAAAACTGTCCCCATTGTAGTGGAAAAACTGGTAACAGCTCATTTTAGGAGATCAATTTATATTTACAAGTTCAGTATTTCCACAAGCAGAGTGTAACAGAGGAGAATAAACTCATAGCGAATGGAGCGCCAAAATTATGCTCTGAAAACTAGCTTGTTAAGCACCTTTCTGATGTCATACTAGGGTTTAACAGTAGACATTACCAGATGATGAAGAACAACAGAAGATGAGCCAGATTTTAAAAGCTGTTAGAAGTTAAAGTCTGGCAAAACAAAATGTTTAACACCTTTTAAAGCTATTACATCTATAGAGGAGCATTTTATTTCTGTCTTCTGTGTTCGACTGCTGTTTTACTGCCTTTGAAAGGTTTTGAAAGCTGGTAAAACAGTTTGTGCTTGTGTACTTTTCTTTTCGTGTAATGTTGTATGTGGGGAAAATACAGCTCCACACACTAAAAAATGTGATTGGGTCACTGATCATAATCTTTTATTAAGTGTTCTCTTTACTTATGCCAATATTTGCCACTCGAGAGCTTCCTTGTCAAGGTGAATTTCTTGATGACATCCTTGATGTTCTTCGTGTTTCACAGTTGCAGTCATCACCTGTGGTAGCCCTCCGCTGGCCTGAATACCAGAGTCCGTGTTTTTTTGCGTCAGCTGCTGTCGCTTGCTGCCTGACGTCGGTGCTATAAAGGAAGGCAGCCGATGCCATTACATCAGTCTTTATTGCCGTGGAGCCCATAGCAGAAGCAGTTCGCAAGTGTGCCGGTCGGTTGCTACCAGAGTTTGAATTACAGCTGAAAACGTCAAAGGCTAAGTACCCTGTTGGGGATCCTTTTTTCTTGCACTAACCGATGTCCGAAAAAGTTAATTGTCTTCCTGTGGAAAGCAGATCCAACAAACTGACATCATTCATACTGCGTCACTTGTTTAGGCCCAGACCACGACGTCCCCTGTTGCTGGTTCTGTGCCCTCTTTAATGCGAGCACCATTCATCGTAGAGCTCTTATTGCAGACAGGTATTTTTGTCTTCCATCTTTGCATTCTGAAATGGCATCAGTCATCCACCAATCCGTAGACATTCCAAAAAAAAACGTAGAGGTAAAGATAGAGACAGTCCACACAAGGCTAAACCTTCTGACGACGCTACCGCTAAGCAGGTCATCAGTTTTCTGGAATTCAGTGAGGCGCTTTCACAGCCCCTGATGCCCAGTACGATATCTACGCAGGCCTCTACTGAGACCCTTTCGGAGTCTGGTATGCCGCAGAAATCTTTGTATTCCGAGCCTTTGGTTGTCTCTGCCTAGGTGGGTCCGGAGCCGCGATGCAGGCACCAGCTTCTGAGGAGGCCTTTCACACTACTGATTCTAGACAAAAAATGATGTCTTCTCATCCGACTACCATTTCTCTCAGACTGATGGATACTCTTAGGCCTAGAATCCAGGCCACTCCTAGAAAATCTACCTCTAGCACCATTTTACTTCTGCTCCACCTCCCCAAGCCCAAATGCTTAAAATGGGGGAGAATCTTCTCTCCCTTATCAGGGGTAGTCTGGCCAGAACTTCTAAAAGGAAAAAACACCCTTCTCCTGAAATAATGACAGAACAGGTTTCTGAGGAATCTGGTTATTCAGATTTCAAAGAGAAACAACAACCTTTGACTGCTTATGAGGATTCAGATGCAGAGGAAACCATTCCTTCTGCCTCCCCACCAGAAGATCTTTCCTTTGGGGAAACCCTTCACCCCCTCTGGGAACATTTCCACTGGGAATCCCAGGACTTCCCTCAGTCTAAGAAAAGACTAAGAGAGTTTTTAGACCTGACCCAACACAGACCCTTGGCCATCTCTCGTATCTTAGAGGTGGTGGATGATGTCTTTCATGAATCCAGCTTAGCTCCTGATGCCTTCCCAGCTGCTCCCAGAAAACCTGACCGGTATTAGAGTACCAGATTCTCACAAATACCTGTACAGAAATCCTGTTGCTGACCCGGAGGCCATTACACAAGGACCTAAAGGAGCTAAGGCTAGTTCTGCAAAGAATCCTACTCCTTCTGACAAGGATTCCAGAGCTCTGGGCAGATGGGGTAAAAAAAGTATACACCTCTGTAACCTTAGCTATCAGAGCTTTCAACTGTCCATTCCATGTGTTAAAATATCAACAACACACTTTGGAACTACTAAAGCAAAAGATTTCAACTTTTCCTGACTGTGCCAATTCAAAACAGTTAGCAGATTTACTGCACTCTACTTGTCAAGTGGCCAAACACTCATTACACTGTGGATATGACGCCTTAGAAGCCTCAAGCAGGGCAGCAGTGTCAGGATCTGTCATTAGGAGACATGCATGGTTGAAGGAACAACCTCTTCCTTATGTCAAGTCTAAATGAATTGATGCACCCTTGGATAAGGACAGCTTGTTTGGAGTAAAAGCAGAAGAGGTTTAAAAAGGTGGAAGGCGAAGCAAAATCTATGCCAACAGTAAAATATTTCTTTCAGGCTCAGCCTCCTAGGTTCAGCAGGAATTTTCCCTCTAAGCACTGACCCTTTCCTGCACCTAGCAGACAGGGGCAAGGTAAACTCCGCAGGGAGAGACAATCCAGGTCCCTATCCCAGGGACAGCAGAGAACCAAACAGTGGACCACTTCCTCTCCAAAGGCAGGGAGGTCTAAGCCATCCTTCTATGACAAAAACTCTCAATGACTCCCTCTTCCCCCCTCTGCCCTCCTTTCACTCACCAAAAGCTAGGAGGAAGGCTCTCCTCTGCAAAGAAAATTGGCTTTCTGTAACAAAGGACCAGTGGGTCTTAAAGATCATTTTTCACGGATAGAAATTTTCTTGCAATGAACTCCCAATTCTAAGAGGATACCCAGACTTACCTCCAAATCAGTGGGCAGAGGCATTGAAACAAATCCAAACTCTCATATATCCCAGGGGCAGTTGAATCTGTTCCATCAGATCAATCAGGCAAAGGCTTTTATTCCAGACTATTCCTTGTTCCCAGAAAAGAGGGCACTTGGTGCCCCATCCTTGATCTATCCATTCTGAACACCTCCCTGGTGGTCCCCAAATTTAAAATGCTAACTTTGCAGCAGTGTTTGCCTGTGTTGACAAAAAATGCCTGGTTAGTGACCCTAGACCTAAAAGATGCCTACCTCCACATCTCCATAAGGGAATCCTGCAGGAAATTCTTGTGCTTCAGAGCAGGCTTACAACACTTTCAGTTCTCTGCGCTACCCTTTGGCTTATCTAGTGCACCCAGGGTATTCGCCAAATGCTTAGCCCCAGCCGTAGCATTTTTGCAGACAGAGAAATGTACAGATTTAGCCTTATCTGTACGACTGCTTCATTCAGGCAGTGTGCAAAGAAAAGCTCCTCCAGGACCTCCTCTTTGTCAAAACCCTCCTAACCTCCTTAGGGTTCACCATCAACGAGAAGAAATCAAAGCAAACCTCCTCCAGGAAAATCTTTTTCTTGGGAGCTCTGCTGGACACAGCATCCCAAATGGCCTTCCTATCCCCAGAAGAGCAGAGCTTCCTGCCTCTCTACTTCACCCAGCTGGCTTCCAGAAGTCACCTCACGGCGAGGATGTTCCTGCAAGCCTTGGGGTACAAGCCATCTTGCATCCTTCTAATTCGTCTGGCCAGGCTTCACATGAGAAACCTCATTGGTATCTAAAGAACCTTTGGTGTCAGCACTCTCGGCCTCTAGAGACCTCTCTCCCTCTGATCCCTTAAATAAGGGCCGAGGTTCTTTGGTGGGCAGGGGCCTGTGCCAAGAACAAGGGTCTTCCCTTCATCCTCCCCCCTACCGGGCAGACCATCACCACCGATACCTCAGCTATGGCTTGGGGCGCTCACCTAGCAGGTAGGTGCACCCAAGGTTTTTGGGATGCCCGGCACCTTCCCCTTATACGTCAACCAGAAGGAAATGAAGGCCCTGATAGCCTTCAAACCCCGTCTCAGGCCAAGGGTTCTCCTTATCTAAACAGACACCACAGTAATGTGGTACATCAACAAACAGGGAGGGACCCAACCTTACCCTCTGTGCAGGCTAGCCATGAACCTATGGCTGACGGCCTCCTCCGTGGGATTACACCTAGTAGCCCAATACCTACCAAGGATCAACAACACCCTGTCAGACCACTTAAACTTACTGGACCCCCACGAATGGCAGCTCCACAGAAAAATCTTTTTGCAAGTCGCTCAGAGTGGGGAACTCCGGAGGTAGATCTCTTTGCTTTCACACCTCAACCACCAGCTGAAAAAAATGTTGTACCAGGGAGTATCACCAGCTAGCATGGAAGGTGAATGCCTTGACCTTCCCAAGAAATTCCCTCTTTGTGTACGCATTCCCTCCTCTGCCCCTTATTCCCAAGGTACTGATCAAGATAAGGGAAGAGAGACCAAAGGCCATCCTCATTGCTCCAGATTGGCCCAGACAGTTATTGGTACCCCTTACTGCGCAGCCTGACATCACAGCCTCCCAGGCAGCTTCCCCTGATCTCAGACCTCTTAAACTCAGGTGGGGGGGGATGCTACACCCAGACTTGCAGACTCTCAAACTATCAGCATGGCTAATACTCCTAAAGGCAAACAAGGGGCCCCTGTTAAGCACACTGGTCCAAGACATTATCACAGAGGCCAGAAGGCCCACCACCAGAAAATCTTACGCAGGGAAATGGAAAAGATTCTGCTGCTGGAGCCAGTCCAGAGGGGGCAGGTCCTCACAACCTTCCATCCCTCTTATCCTGGACTACCTAGCGGAGTTGCTCAATAGTGGCCTCTCCTTCTCTTCTAGCTAATTTTGATACAGATCAGCCCCTGTTCTGTCATCCTTTGATTAAAGAATTCCTCAAAGGGGCTTCTAATATCAGACCTCCTAGAAGGCCAGCCACCCCAGCCCTAGGACCTGAATTATGTTTTGGAAAAACTAACCTTACCACCCTTCGAACCTGCTGCTTCAGCAGAACTGAAATTACCTGTCCTGTAAGACTGCTTACCTACTAGCGATCACCTCAGCCAGAAGGGTTTCAGAACTTCAGGCACTGATGGCCATTGAGCCCTTCATCATTTTCCATGCAGACAGGGTCTCCCTGAGGACTAACCCCTCCTTTATGCCCAAGGCGGTATCTAACGTGACTCTCAACCAGGCCATACATCTACCCACCTTCTTTCCTAACCCTCAAAATAAGGGGGAAGAATTCTACACTGACTAGACATGCACAGACAGCTTAGATACTATCTGGACCATACCAAACCCTTCAGGAAAACAGACCAACTTCTTGTCAGCTTTGCCCCAGGGCCAGAGGGGAAGCCCATTTCCAAGCAAACCATTTCCAAATGGATATCACACTGTATCCATTTCCGTTACAGATTACATGGGAAACCACCCCCTAAGTCCATTCTTACCCATTCCACTAGGGCAGCCTCCACTTCCACAGCATTCCTCAGAGGAGTTCCCACCAGGGGCATCTTACATTTATGGTAAGTGTACACAAGTGTACTTTTTGAGCACATAAGCTCATTGTGATCTGAGACCAGGCACAACCCTAGTATTAGAATGTTTTACATTTACTGAGCCAGACATCTTGTACAGCCTGTTAGCTGTTTCAGTTCAGTTTAGAGCTGTTTCCTGAAAGGTGTTTGTGATGCATTAGAACCTACCGGATAGAAGAGATAGAGGTAAGGACATTTCAGGAGTATGAGAGTTGTAGTCGGGCATGCAGAGAGAGGAAAAATGTGAGTAAGAATTCGGGTCAGGGTAAGCAGAGTCATGTGATTCATGTGCCCGAGATCGATGTCTGATTAAATGACATGCTGAGAGTCCTATATCATGCATTTACAATGTTTGGTACACAGTTGTGGAGTGTGTAAGGCACGTTTCGAGTCTCATATTTAGCTTTGAAAAGGCAAGCATGATATTTGCATTATCTTCAGAGTTCAGCCTTTTCTTTTTTCAATTGGAAAATTCTGCAACAAAATCCAGTTTTTTTTAATATTATGCAAGTTTCCATTTCCCTTACTACTGCCTTGCTATGATTAACTATTTGATAGTGTAGTCCTTTTTAAATGTAAACCATGAGTTTATGTTATGTATTTGAGGAATTTATATTCACATTTCTAAAAAGTTTGATCTGTTGTGTTTTTTTTTCTTTTTATTATTTAAGGGAATGTAGGTCACTATTGATCTGGGGGAATGGAAAAATTCTCCAGAATCACTTTTCTGATATTTATTTTAAATGTTTGAAATGTTATGTGATGCCCCTGCACTGGCCCAGGCTGGTTTCTGCCTCTTTCTCCACATCCCCAGTAAGACTATCCACTGGCACACCGATAGGGTTAAGATCAGAGCTGAGTGGTCAAGCCAAAACCTCCAGCACCCTCTGTGTCCAACCAGTGCTTCGTGTCCCTGGCCAAGTAGCTGAGACACATGCACACACATTCTTTGAGATTTGATTTATATACAAACACACAGATACTCCTGGGGAAGGTTGGAACAGGTTTAATAGCTATGTCCTCTTCTGCCTAGACTATAAGGTAGTTATCAGTACCACTAGCCACTATTTATCAGCTACTCTTAGACTCTTACAAATGGTGCCCAATCCTACTGTGTAATATTATTATTATCCAAATGGTAATTGTGACCAAGAGCAAGGCTATTTAGGAGTGGCCTGTACATATTACCTTATACATATGCAAGTACTCTTAAGAGCTTAAATATGTTTCACAAATATCAGCCACAAAGATGGGTTTATATATATTTAGTAATAAATAATAAAAGAACAAGATGGTACTCAACACAGTAACTACAGAGTTCAGAATCACAGGAAATATTTTAAAACAACATTGCAGGACAGTCTCAAATAAATACAGAAAACATCTAAACTAATATTTACTATGTTCCTATCTATATCTAAACAATACTATGTCCTAAATAACTTGCTTACAGAGCAACATAAGGCAGAAGTGCTGAATGGTTGTTTCTAGGTCCAAGACAAGATACAAAAAATGCAAAGTCTTTCTCTACTCTGAGATGGTTCTTAAATTACTATCAAACATTACTGCTGGGTCAGCTTGGATGGCATCACTCTGCCACCTGCCTTCAGTTCCCAGCCTAACAGATACCAACAGAATTTTATCATCTCTGTGTGAGAAGTACATATCTCTCAGATGTGCAGCTGCTAGGAAGCAATAAAACACTTTACATTTTAAACTTGGTAATTAAAATTACTTTCAAGACGATATAAGAACTTCTAGCTCTAGACATTGTGTCTGCTTGCTGCATTGAAACTGAGAGATAAAATTGTGAAACATGTGGATTCCAACTTCTTGAAGTTTTGCAAGTTAACTCTGTATATTCCAGTTTCTATTATTAAAACATACATTTGCACTGGTGTATAGTTTATATACATTTCTGTTCTTTTCCAGTAGGGTACACTGTGGTTACATTCTTGAAGCTCAGTACATAACATACAATTTTGTATAAATCATATCAATATTCACAAATGACATTGAATTATTTACAAAATTCCAGAGAGCTGGGCTGGCAACATCATAGTTCTACACCCCCCCCCAGAAACTCAAGCTAGTTTTTCAAGTGCCCCTTGAGAAACATTGACGAGAGGTATGAGCCTGTCTGGGAATACCTTACCCCATTCCCAGTCTTGAAGTGCCCATCTGCATTGGCATTGCTGACCGCACTACTGTACTGTACTGTCATATCATATGCCTGCAATCCTAGGCTCCACCTTAATAACTGGACATTTTGCTGGCTGGCTCGACGTAGCCATGTTAAGGGATTGTGGTCTGTAACTACAGTGAATTTGCTTCCATACAGGTAAGGCTGAAGTTTCTGCAGTGCCCACACTATGGCTAAGACATTCCTTTTTACAGCTGCATAGCATTCCTTCCTGGGTTGGTGCCTGTGACTGAGATATCGCACTGGGTGTTCTTCTCCCACTGAGGAAACCTGGCAAAATACAACCCCCACCCCATGGTTTGAAGCATTCACCTGCAGAACATATTTGGTGTAATCTGAACTGGCTAACGCAGGGGGTCCTTTCAAAGCTCCTTTAAGCTTCTGGAAAGCCTGCTGACATGCTGGGGTCCACACTACCTTATCTGGCCTGTTTTTTTTCCTTGTCAGGTCTGTGAGGGGAGCAGCTATGAGACTATAATTGGGGGCAAACTTTCTATAGTGCCTTGCTTGTCCCTAAGAATGCCATCACCTAATTTTTGGTAAGAGGGGCAGACCATGCCTGAGTGGTTTCTACTTTGGCAGGTTCTAGCCTGATATTACCACTCCCCACTCTATGTCCCAGGTAGGAATCCTCTGCCATACCACCTGACATTTGCTCGGCGTAATGGTCAGTCCTGCCCTCTATAATCTGCCCAGCACCTCCCTGATGTGCTGAAGGTGCTGTTGTCAAGAATGGCTGTAGATAGCAATATCATCCATGTAAGCTAGGGTATGATCTGCTAGCCTCTGGAAAGTCACTGGACATTTTGCATCCCAAAGGGCATCTTTGTAAACTCATACAAGCCAAAAGGAGTCACAAAGGCAGACCTCTCTCTAGCTCTGGCAGTCAAGGGCACCTGGCAGTACCCCTTGGTAAGATCAATGGCTGTAAGATACTTAGCCCTATCCAGCTGCTCTAGGGCCTCATCTGTCCTAGGTGCTCTAGGGCCTCATCTGTCCTAGGCATGGGGTAAGCATCTTGACTGTGTGACTAATTTCCTGTAGTCCACACACAACCTGGTGCTGCCACCCTTCTTTGATACCAGCACCACTGGGGGAGGCCCAGGGACTGCTGGACTCCTGAATTACTCCTAGTTCCATCATTTCCTGTATCTCCTCCTTCAGAGTTTGACTCTCTCAGGCACCCTATAAGGGACCTGCTTAATAGGCCTTTTGGTGTCCTGTATCCATATGGTGCTGCACCAGGTGGGTGCACCCTGGTTTCCCAGTGGACATGCCACCAAACTCCTGTAACACTGCTAGGATTTCTCAAACCTGGGTAGGTGATAACTGCAGGGACATTTGCTTACCCCTTCCACTGAGGTGTCAGTTCGAGCCCCACTGAGGAGGTCACTCACCAGATCCCCCTCAGACTCTTCTTGCCATCCACTGTAAATACTCAGCAGAAGGGCCTCCCTGTCATGGTAAGGTTTCATCATGTTAACATGGTACAATTTGTACCCATGCCTCCTACCTAGCAGTTCTACCATGTAGTTAACATCACTGACCTTCCTTATCACCTTGTAGGGTCCCTCCCAAGCTGCCTGCAGCTTGTTGTGTGTGACAGGAATGATAAACTTTACCTGCTGCCCTACAGCACACTCTCTGGCTCAAGCATTCCTGTCATACCAGACCTTTTTCTGCTGTTGGGCATCTGCAAAATTCTCCTGGGCCAAGGCCATGAGTTCCCTGAGCCTTGTCCTGAGGTTTAGGACATATACCACAACAGACGCCTTGTGGGATTCACACACACACCCTCCCACTCATCTCGAATCAAATCTAGAGGTCCCCTCACCCTGTGCCAGTACAGCAACTCAAAGGGTGAAAAACCTGTGGATTCCTGGGATGCCTCTCTGTAAGCAAACAGATGGGGCAAATATTTGTCCCAGTCTCTCTTAAACTGGTCTGCAAATGCCCGTAGCATTGTCTTGAGTATAGAGCAGGTCTGACATGAAATTGGTACCTTCGTAGTCAGTATTTCTTTTGGAAAACCTACCCTGCTGAAAATTTCTAACAAAGCATTTGCCACCTGTTGTGCCTCAATGGAGGGCAGGGCCACCGTCTCAGGGTATCTGGTAGCATAATCTACTACCACTAGGATATACGTTTTCCCTGTAGAACTTGGGGTACTCAGAGGCCCCACAATATCCATAGCTACCCTCTGAAATGGCTCCTCAATCACAGGCAAAGGCATTAAAGGAGCTTTCACCTTGTCTCCTGCCTTGCCTACCTTTTGGCACTGCTCACAGGTCCTGCAGTACCATGTTACATCTTTGTAAATCCCAGGCCAATAAAAGTTCTGCATAATACGTCTGTACGTTTTATGCCCATATGACCTGCAAATGGAATGTCATGGGCTATGGCTAGAAATGCCAGACGGTAGGCTCTGGGCACTACCAGTTGCTGTATTCTCTCACTCTCTAGCACTCCCTCAGGGGTCCACATGCTATACAGTAATCCTTTGTCCCATCAGGCATTTCTGTGAGAGAGAATTGTTTGAGGTCATTGGCTGACTGAGGTCACCTGGACTACAGCTTAGACTAAGCACCTCATTGTTTCTTTTGAGATTTCTTTCTTAAAAACTGTCTCAGGTTTCAACTTTCTGTTACCTAAGAAGTTCAGTTGTGAATGCTCTGCCATTTCACAGTGAACTGATCGAAGGAAGGACACTGAGGAAACTCTGAGCTATAATATATAACATTAAGTATCCTGTTTTTTGTTTATTTTGTTCTTTATTTCTTTGTTATTTATAGCACTTTGTGTACTGTGTATTTGTCTAGCTAGTTTCACTGTGTGTGAGGTATTAACTGGAAATTGTCCACCTTTATTAAGCATCTGTTGGGTTGTTTGTTTCTGATAACTGGTTACAGTTAAACTCTTTTTTTCTAGAGGCTCCTTTAGCTGTTTAAAACTTTCATTTAAAGGCTCACTGCTGCTTTTCAGCTGTGAGAAACATTTCTGCAGTTTGTTTCCCACCCTTCCTCCCTGTTGGTATAGTGTTTTTATAGTTGGTGGCTTTGCAATTGCCCACCCCTAGTGTAAATTTGATCTGGGAACCCTCCTCCCAGTCTAGTGTCATTACCTCATTCTACCCAGTACAGGGAGAACATTTGAGAAGGCCAATCAGCTTAGTTTCGGCTACTCCTTTCTCTCTTTCCTTTCTCTCTTTCCACTAAAAAAAAAAAAAAAAAAAAAAAAAAAAAATTTTTTTATCTGCTTTTACTGTATTTGTGTTTTTTCCTACTTTATTTTGCTTTTGCGTCATCTTAAAAGTACTCAATTGTATTTATTACTGCTTGGTGTAACTTATTCTAAGCCTTTTAGTTTAAGCACTTGGGCTTTAGACCAGTTGTTTTACATTAGGAAGGTCTGTGGGCTGCACTGTGGTGGCAGGACAGGTAGCTTACATCCTTCTAAGTTGGGAACTGCTGATTGAGGGCTCAGTGTCTGTTATTCTAAAAGTGTATTAGTTCTGGTTTAAGCACCAAGGCTTCAGGCCAGTTATTTTACATTAAGAAGGTTCATGGTCTGCACTCTTGTGGGAGAAGAGGCTGGACTCTGCCCTTCTTAGCTGGGAATTTCTGGTTAAAGGCTTATAGTGCCTGCATATTTGAACTATTTCTTACTGTAATTGGTGCACCTTGTTTGCTGTAGCATAGACTAGATCCAGGCCTGCTGAATCTAGCTTTGTTTGTTTGCTTGTTATTTCCCTGGAACGCTAATTCCACCTAAAACGTGGCTTTTCAGCGCTTCTGTGGAGCCCTAGTGATGTCTGCATTGCTTACTGTACTTATTTCCTTGTTTCACTTGAAAGTTACTGTTTGTCATTTTTGCATTAGGTTACCTGGCACTTGCTCACTAAAGCAATTATATAAGTCAGCACTAAAAAATTAAAAGCACTACACCCTCACAAACTCCCCCTGGAGTACCTTGCTCCCCATTGGCCATTTTTTTCAATTATAAAGAAATTCCCAATACTATTCTAGCATGTCCAAAGGTCAGTTGTCAATCTCCTCTCCAGTCCAGCTGGTGAATCTGGGAATCTTGAGGCAATGTTACAACTGCCTCGTACACAGACAGCCCTCTCCTCCTCCCAACAAATTCCAACACATGTGAGAGATGCAACCATATAGCCAAACTGGAGGCTAAGCTCTCTCAACTCAGTACTGGCATAACCAGTCAGGAGGAGAAGGAAACCATACTCACTACAATTCCAGTCTCACATAGACCTACCACGACAGCAAACCAGACACATAAACACACAAAAACATACTTGGAGGCTCTAAATAAAAATCTGCCTAAGCAGCAGAGACCTCCAAAGCAGACACCCAAGCAACCGCTGCCCCAAAACAAAACACGTGCAACACACAGCTCACAAAGCCAGTGTGCCGAACAGTCACAGCCCTTAAGGCTAAACAACACACATGATACACTTGTAATAGGTGACTCTATCATCAGGCACACTGACATCCCACTCACCAGGCTGAACAAGGAGAAGATCACGATGAGCTCCCTGTCGGGCGCTAGGATCTGCCACATAACACAAGCACTCAGGTCACTCCAAGGCAAGTACAAATATGACTCTGTCATTGTCCATGCTGGTGTGAATGACCTGAGACGTACCTCCCTGGACTACATGAAAAGAGACATAGAGGAGCTCTCTGAGCATGTAGCCCAGGCCGGTATGACCCTGACCTTGAGTAGCATCTTACCCTCACCAAGAATGATGCCACAGTATGAAGACAAGATTATCAATTTCAACAATTGGCTTAAGTATTGGTGTCATTCAAAGGGGATCCAATGCCTGTCAGCCTGGGATGACATGCTCGACAAGCCACGATGCTTTGCTAGGGACGACTTGCACCTGTCACCCCTGGGCTTTCGGATATTGGCAAAGGCTCTTGCTACCCCCATAGTGCCTTTTTTAGGCAAGGCTCAAAAGACAAACCCACCTCCATAGGTATCACAAGGGATAAGAAACTAAGAGTAATGCTACTCAACGCCAGAAGTCTAAACCTCAAGATGCACGCACTTGAAACTCTCCTTAGCATGGAGAACATCGATATCTGTGCAGTAACAGAAACCTGGTTCAAGGCTCTCGAGAGCACCCCAGCACTACCAGGTTATACCTCATACCATGCTTTTCGGCCCCAAAACTTGGACCGAAACACAAAAGGAGGGGGAGTATCAATATTCATTAAAGATACCCACACCTCCATGTTGGTGGCACAGCACGAAGCATCAGAGACTATCCATGTGCAACTAACAGTGGGTAAAACTGCCTTCCAGTTTATAGCCTGCTACAGACCACCCTCCCAAACCCAGGAACCCCACTCGGTCTTCCTGAGAACACTGGAAAATATGAAGGTCTCTCCAAACACCATTATATTGGGTGACTTCAACTACCCAACCATAGACTGGGAGCATTACTCTAGCTCCAACACCCTAGCCCAAAGGTTCCTAGAATTTATAAACTCAAATGCTATGGAACAACTTGTTACCACTCCCACAAGAGGGGAAAACATACTGGACCTGATCATCACCAACATGGGTACTCTATGCTCCAGACCAGAAGTGTATCCCTCACTGGTAAGATCAGACCATAAACTAATCTCACTGGATATTCACATCCCGACCCCACCCCATGCCCAGAAAACCACAGTGAAAAACTTCTCTAAAGCAAATTTCACACTCCTCAAAACCAAGGTGGAATCCTTCAAAGCCCCCGGGGCCTGTGGATAATACGGCCCAGACCGCAAAATCCTTTATAAACGCATTCTATGAACACCTTCAGGAATGCATGGATCATGCAATCTCAAATAAAACCAAGACCCAATCCTCCAAAGGCAGATGTCCTGTCTGGTGGACCCCACCCATAAACAAACTATACAATAGAAGGAGGAAGCTACTACATGATAGAGCAAAATCCCAAAAAGGGAAGGCATCTCTGATCAGTATTAGCAAAAAACTACGGGCACGCATAAAATCGTCTAAGGCCAGCTTCGAGAGAAAAATTGCACAGGACACTAAGGATAATCACAAGGCTTTCTTTAGTTATGTTAGGAACCTGGGTGGGAATTCCCAGATATGCTCAGAATTAGTCCAAAATGACAAAAAATACACCGAACCCACAGACATTGCCAACATCCTAGCTGACAGGTTCAGCGCAAACTGCCCCCCCCCCACCAAAAGGGCTAATATCTATCCCAGCAGAGTGCTGCCCCCCTGACATCTCAGATGCTCAGGTAAGAGCTGCCCTCTCCAAAGCAAGAAACACAGCATCAGTGGGACCAGACAGTGTCCCGGGCTGCGTCCTACATGAACTTCAAGAAGAGCTAAACCCAAACCTAAAACTACTGTTCAATCTCAGCCTTACTACAGGATATGTACCCAAAGAGTGGCGTACAGCAACAGTGGTCCCTCTCCACAAAGGTGGTGCCTCAACGGATCCTGGAAACTATCGCCCCATAAGTCTCACTAGCTTGGTCTGCAAAGCTATGGAAAGGATCATCATGGACCTTATAAATAAAGATATTGGGGACCTGCAGACACTGGATCCTACCCAGTTCGGCTTTGTTAAGGGCAGATCCTGCCTCTTGAACCTGGTCGATTTCTTTGAAACCGTCACCAAGGCCATTGACAAGGGGAAGGTGGTCCACACAGCGTACCTGGACCTCGCAAAAGCCTTTGATACAATACCCCACCAGCTTAAATATAAACCCCTATGTCACTAGATGGGTAGCAAACTGGCTCAAGGACAGAACCCACATGGTTAGAATAGCTGGAGCCATGTCAGACTCCAAACCAGTTACAAGTGGCGTCCCACAAGGCTCAGTCCTGGGACCTCTCTTGTTCGGTATATATTTCTCGGAGGTACAGGCCAACATGGAAGGACTGTGGCTGACCAAGTTTGCAGATGACTGCAAACTGGGCGCCATAATAGACTCTCCAGCCGACACAAGCATCCTCCAAAAGGGCCTCATAGAAACAGACAACTGGTGCCAGAGCCATGGCCTCAAGCTAAACGCCAAAAGTGTATAGTCATCCCTTTGGCAAAAACAAAGTGCCCACAAATTACCACATAGGTGGTAATCCATTAAGTACAGAAGAAGTAATTAGGGACCTGGGGACCCAAGTTGATAGCAATCTCTCATTTAACAACCACGTGGCCAAAGTGGTTAGAAAAACATTTTATATAGCCCACCTAATCATGAAGGGATTCACATCTAGATCAGGGGAGGTCATCGTGCCTCTTTACTCATCCCTCATCAGGCCCATAATTGAGTACAATGCCCCTTTGGGATGTACCTTACCAGACACCTGCAGCAACTGGAAAGACCCCAAAAGTACCTCACCAAGAGGATCAAGGGGCTCAAACAGATACCGTATGCTGCCCGGTTAAAGAAACTCCAGCTCTACTCAGTGGCATACCGCCTGCTCAGAGGCAATCTGTGCCTGACGTATAAAGCCATGTCCAACCCGGAATTAATGGACATGCTGCACCTCAGAAAATCCAAATCCCATTGAGCTACACGCTCGAGGGACTTGAACCTCAGCACTGAAATAAATAGGACATGCTGGAGGGACAGATTCATAACCCAGAGGCTCCCTTCACTCTGGAATAAAATCCCAGTCCAGGTTAGGCAGAGTACCTCATTGACTCTCTTCAAGAGGAATCTTGATGAGTGGATGGGAGATCGCAGGTTTACCCCGGGTATCACTTCTGTGTCACTGTTAGACAGAGGCACAGTATACTAACCTTGAAAAAGGGCATAGCGAAATTAATTTAATATGGGTGGTGAAAGCCATACACACTCTGGCTAGGCTTATAAATGCCCTAGGGCAGATAGCCTAGTATGAACCTATGAACCTGTAAGTGCTTAAACCAGAATTAATACACTTTTAGAATAACAGACGCTGAGCCCTCAATCAGCAGTTCCCAACTTAGAAGGATGTAAGCTACCTGTTCTGCCACTACACTGCAGACCACAAACCTTCTTAATGTAAAACAACTGGTCTGATGCCCAAGTGCTTAAACTAAAAGGCTTAGAATGAGATACACCAAACAGTAATAAATACTTCTTTCATTGCCAGTTGCATGGAGGAGTTGTATAAGGTAATCCTTGTGCTAGTGCTGTGAGTGCACTGCATTTTACACCTTGTGATGGGTAGCTAAGAGAGCTTACTGCAAAAGCTTGTGCTGTGTGCATTACCAGCAGATCTGTGTGCTTAACCCTGTCTTGTGCATATGCCCAGGAGGAGCTTTTTATTGCCCAGATTGCAGGGCATTTTTTGGGCGAACTGTGTACAGGCCCAACTGCATTGGGTAAATGCCTCCTGATCTGGATGTATGCTAGGGGAGGACCCTTCTGTTTCCTAGTTGCATACCGGGCTACTGTTTTGACACTTTTCTTTTACTACAAATTGCTTCACAGTAGAACATGATTACTTTCTGAATGCGGCTTTTATGTACCATTTGCATTGTACTGTTGCTGTGTGGAGACCTGGACACATTGAATTCTCATACTGTTTTCAGCAGGGGTTAATTGTCTGCATTGTGTTACTTTGTTGTGGGGTGTGTTGCTAATTGTGGTGGTGGTCACGTTATTTGTTTATACCTGTATTGACATTTTGTGGCTGTTCCTTATTCATGTCTGCATTTTTGTCTGCAGGTTTTCACAATATCAATCATTCCTGAGTATTCTGAAGGAGCTGAATGACTTTGCCGGTCAGCGAGAAGTTATAGCGGAGAACATGACCATGAATATCTGTGCAGACATTATTAAATATTCTCAGGAGATCAAGCAAGAAAGAAAAGTGGTAATAAAATGTCATCTGCTGATTGGCATGTTTCCTCTGCTTGCTCATCTGTAATTCGGAGAAGTCAGTAGCTTTTACTTGAAGTGAATTCCATCCCCTTTGAATCTGAATTTCTTTATGAATGTGTCTGGCTGAGCTGTTAACTTCCTTGTTTAGTCTTTGGTTTGATTCCTGCAGTGAGTACTTTGTGCACTGTATGTCTGATAGTACATTATACACTGTATATGTCATTAAGTCAGTTAATCAGGGAAGGGTACCTGGGTCCGCTCTGAAAGACCCTTTTTCCTTCCCCAGCCGGTAAAGAAGGAAATGAAAACAATCGGTGTGTAGACGCGGAGTAACGCCGTTGTGTGCGTAACATGCTGGCTATTGTGTTTCCTTTTCTGTAAAAGTACAGGAGTGCTGCTTTCTTTTGTTTCTTGATATTCATCGTGTTTCACTGTTGCAGTCATGACTGTAGGGTTCTCCCCTGCCGGCAGGCAGTCCTCGGTCGGCCAGAATCCCAAAGTCTGGGTCCGGCGTCGGCTGTTCAGCCGTGCTCCCTGACGTCAGAGCGCCAGGAGTACAAAGCTGACAGCCGACGCCATGTTCTCCAGTCTTTCTTGCCCTGTGGTGATAGCAGTTCGCAAGTGCCGGTCGGCTGACTCCTGACAATTTTTTCTAATCAAACTTCAGTCCGAAGACTTTCTTCTCCTACTCAAAGCTAAGTACCCCGTTGGGAAACTTTTTTCTTGCTCCAGTCCGATGTCAGAAAAAGTTAATAATTGTATTTCATGTGGGAAGCAAATACCTCATAAGGATTTTCATTCTTACTGTATTCCTTGCTTAGGCCCTGACCACGATGTAGCTAGTTGTCAGTTTTGTGGTAGATTCAATCAACGTACTATTAAACGAAGGTACGATTTTGCTTTTCGTTACTTCGGTAGGCGTTTTAATTACAAAATGTCGTCTGATACGGTTCCGTCTACCGGAGTTCACAAACGGCGCAAGGACAAAGACAGGTCTCCAAGGTCCAAATCAGACGATATCGCACAAGCAGAGCCAGCTTCAGGTTCGGCCGTCGTCAGTGAGGCGCTTTTGCAGCCCCTGTCGTCGGCCATTTCGGAACCGATAGCCGAAACGGACTCCCATGAGAAGCCAACTAGGCCTTTGAATATTTCAGTTGGACCTTCGGACAATGCTCCTTCGGATGGGTCCGGAGCCGCTGTGCAGGTACCGGCTTCCGAAGGGGTTTTCAGGCCTACTCAGCTTCTTATAAAGGCAAAGCCAAAGACAAAGGCAAAGACTCCTTCCAAATCAAAGACTGCAACCCAGGCTTCTTCTGATCCGGCTCCCAAGTCTCAGAAACAGTTACTTAAAATGGCGGAGGACTTGCTTACTATGATTAGGGGTTCACATCCCCCTCCAGATAAAAGGCCAAGGCAGGAAGTATATTATGACTCCTCTGATCAGGCTTCTGTTTCTTCTTTTTCTTCTTCTGACCAGGAATATTCTTTCTCTCCTTATGAGGATTTTGATGCTGAGGAATCCATTCCTTCAGCTTCTCCCCCTGAGGATTTCTCTTTTTGGGAAACTTTGCATGAAATGAGGGAACATTTCCACTGGGAAGGACAGGAGTACTCTGAATCTAAGAAAAGACTAAGGGATTTTCTTCTTCCCCAACACAGACCCCTGGCTATTCCTCCTATTTTGGATATTGTGGATGATGCTTTTTCGGAGGCTAACTTAACTCCTGACCCTCTTCCTCCAGCTCCTGTTAAGCCAGACATATTATAGGGTTCCTGATTCCCACCAGTTTTTATACAAGAACCCTACTGCTGATCCTGAAACCATTTCTCAGGATCCTAAGGGAGTTAAGGCCGCTTCTGCTAAAACCCCCATTCCCACTGAGAAGGATTCCAGATCTTTAGAAAGATGGGGCAAAAAAGTGTACACTTCTGCTACTTTATCTATTAGGGCTTTAAACTGTCAGTTTCATATGCTGAAATACCAGCAATTTCTCCTGTCCGTTTTAAAGCAAAAGCTAACTTCCATTTCCGCCTGTGCAGATAAGGAACTACATGACTTATTGCATGCCACTGAACAAGTTGGGAAGCATGGTTTACACTGTGGATTTGATGCCTTGGAGGCTTCTTGTAGGGCTGCTGCCTCTGGCACAGTAATTAGAAGGCATGCATGGTTAAAGGAACAAAATTTGCCAGATCAGGTAAAGGCTAAATTATTGGATGCTCCTGTTCAGCATAATGTTTTATTTGGATCTAAAGCTGAAGACGTGATTAAAAAGATGGAGGACAAGGCAAAGTCCATGCAAACAGTTAAAGATTTCTTACAAGTACAGCCGCCCAGATTTAGCAGGAATTGGCCTACAAAAAATTGGTCCTTTCCCAATTCAGACAGGCCTCAGAGGTGTAGATATAGATGCCCCCGAGGTAGGCCTCAAACGCAAGCCTCTTATAGACCAAGACAGTGGACTGCTTCCACCCCTAGGGGAGGAGAAGACGGGTCGCAAGCTCATAGAAAACAGACTCAATGACTCTCTCTGTTGGGCTGCAGGAACTTCTTGCCTGGAAGCCCCTCTCGGAGGAAAACTTTCTCTTTTTCATCTAAATTGGACTCATATAACCCAAGACAAGTGGGTTCTGGATGTGGTTTCAAGAGGTTACAAATTCCATTTTCATACCCCACCAAGGCCAAGCAGATGGCCAGATCTTCCAAAACATCAATGGTCAGAGGCATTAAACCAGGTGGAAGCTCTCTTGGCTATGAAAGCCATAGAAATAGTTCCACTTTCAGAGATGGGACAAGGTTTTTACTCAAGGCTCTTTCTAGTCCCCAGGAAGCAAAATTCATGGAGACCCATTCTGGATCTGTCAGTCTTGAACACTTTTCTAGAGATACCAAAATTCAAGATGCTTACTCTACAGCAGCTACTACCAATGCTGACCAAAAATGCATGGATGGTAACTTTGGATTTAAAAGAAGCATATTTACACATTCCCATCAGACAGGAACGCAGAAAATACCTCAGGTTCAAGGCAGGATCGAGGCACTACCAATTCTCTGCACTGCCCTTTGGATTGTCTACTGCGCCCAGGGTCTTTACCAAGTGCCTGGCTCCAGTAGTAGCTTATTGCAGACTCAAGGGAATTCAGATTTACCCTTCTCTGGACGACTGCCTTATTCAGGCAGACAGCAAGGATGTCTTACTCCAGCATCTACAGTTTGTTCAGAATCTTCTCAAGTTCCTGGGATTCACTGTAAACATAAAAAAGTCAAATTTGACACCCTCACAACAGATAATTTTTCTGGGCGCTTCTCTAAACACAACAACCCAGATGGCATTTCTGACATACGAAAAACAGTTACAGCTGGCTTCAACTTTCAAAACCTTGGCAACTACAACTCGGCTATCTACAAGGAGATTCCTGCAGGCTCTGGGTTACATGGCCTCCTGCATCCTTCTCGTACCACATGCAAGATTACATATGAGGAAAATACAGTGGTACCTAAAAAGTGTATGGTCTCAGCATTGTCACAGTCTAGACATACTGATCTCCGTCCTGCCTTGTCTTCAAAAGGAATTCCTTTGGTGGTCCAAGGCATGTACTCTAAACAAAGGAAAACCATTCTGTCTGCCTCCTGCCATTCAGATTCTAACCACGGATGCCTCAGATTATGCACGGGGAGCCCATTTTCGGGGCAGCTGTCTGCAGGGCCTTTGGACAAAGGATCAGAAGCACCTGCATATCAATTTAAAGGAAATGTTAGCCGTTCAGAAAGCTCTGTTGGCCTTCAGGAATCTTCTACAACCAGGACAACTACTGATACGGACAGACAACACCACAGTTATGTGGTACATAAACAAGCAAGGGGGATCTCATTCCTACCCCCTTTGCAGACTAGCCATGGATCTTTGGAACACAGCCCTAGCTTGCAATCTTGGATCTTCAAGCACAGTTTCTACCAGGGAAGCAAAACTTCCAGGCAGTCTGAGCAGAAACCTTTCGGATCCACACGAATGGATGTTGGACTCCGAAATATTCAAGATGATTACAGCAGTCTGGGGATGTCCTCACATAGACCTCTTTGCATCCCACCTCAATCATCAACTACAAATTTTTTGCACCAGGACTTTCCACGATCAAGCTTGGAAAGTGGATGCTCTATCATTCAGTTGGAGAAACCTCTCGGGATATGCCTTTCCGCCTTTTCCTCTTCTTCCACGGTTATTACTAAAGATCAAGCAGGACAAGCCCAAGATGATAATCTTGCTGGCCCCAAATTGGCCTCGACAGTTTTGGTACCCAACACTGAGAAACCTTTGTCTAGAGCAACCCTGGGTTTTACCACAGATTCCGAACCTTCTGTCCCAACACCAGGATCAGATTCTACACTCCCATGTCAAAACTCTCAGCCTGGCGGCCTGGTTAATCCAGGATCTTTGATTCATTCTCTCCTACCCAAGCAGATTATGGATGTCATTTTAGAAGCTAGACGTCCTAGCACTAGAAAATCTTATGCAGGAAAATGGAAAAGATTTTGTTCCTGGATGCAGGCTCAGGATTCTGATCCTCTTATTCCTAACATTCCTCAGATTTTACTTTACCTGTCAGACCTCTTACATAAGGGTCTCTCTTTCTCTTCCATTAAGATACACGCCTCTGCTATTTCTGCTCATTATAATACAGACCCTCCTATCTTTTCCCACCAACTCATGAGACAATTTCTCAGAGGAGCTAAGAACTTAAGGCCCCCTAGATCTCCTCCCATTCCTGCTTGGGATCTCAACTATGTTTTGGAAAAGCTCACCTTACCTCCTTTTGAGCCTGCTGCCACATCTGACATAAAGTTATTATCTTGGAAGACAGCCATCCTGTTAGCTTTGACCTCTGCCAGGAGAGTTTCAGAGTTGCAAGCTCTCATGGCTGTGGAACCTTATATTATTTTTCATCAAGACAGGGTGTCTTTAAGGACTAATCCTACTTTCATGCCTAAAGTGGTTTCCAAAGTGGCTTTAAATCAAACTATTCACTTGCCAACTTTTTTCCCCACTCCTCAAAATAAAGGGGAAAGGATCTTACATTCCTTGGATGTACACAGACAACTATGTTTTTACCAGGACAGAACCAAGGACATCAGGAAATCAGAGCAATTGTTTGTTTCTTATGCTTCAAGTTCCCAAGGTAAAGCCATTTCAAAACAGACCATTTCTAAATGGATTGCTCATGGAATCAGACTTTGTTACTCACACCATGGAAAGCAAATCCCAGAGAGTATAAGGACTCACTCTATCAGAGCTGCTGCCACTTCAGCTGCCTTCCTCAGGGGAGTTCCTACCAAAGACATTTTGGAAGCTGCAGCTTGGAGTTCAGTGCATACTTTTTCCAAGCACTACAATCTACCTCTCTACTCTAAGTCAAGGGCAGGCTTTGCTTCTGCAGTCTTGCAGGGCCTTATAGCCGGCCCCTCTACTTTATGACCACCTCCCTTTCTTTCTGCTTTGGGATTCTACCCTACAGTCATGACTGCAACAGTGAAACATGATGAACATAGTACAGTTGTGTACACTTACCATAAATGTAGATGTTCGAGTGTCTTCACTGTTGCAGTCTGGGTTTCCCTCCCTCCTGTCCCCTCTTATTTTTTCTTTTGTGTGGTTCCTTTTTTCACCCTTCTTCTGAGGTGTATTTGCAAAGGGTATGGGACCTTATTCATTTTGGAACTTCTGATATCTGGGACAAGAAAAACTGGAGAACATGGCGTCGGCTGCCAGCTTTGTACTCCTGGCGCTCTGACATCAGGGAGCATGGCTGAACAGCCGACGCCAGACCCAGACATTGGGATTCTGGCCGACCGAGGACTGCCTGCCGGCAGGGGAGAACCCTACAGTCATGACTGCAACAGTGAAGACACTCAAACATCTACATTTATGGTAAGTGTACACAACTGTACTTTCCTTGGTACCTATTTATGGATTTTGCTACTTGTGTAAACGGGTAACATTAAATTACTGACCACTCCGAGTGGTAATACAACTGTACCTTTTGTTGAGTGGCTCTGCTGTCTTTGTAATGGGTGTGGATGGTACTTTTCTGTCTTTTTATTTTATTTATTTATTTATTGTCATCGTTAAGAACAGACTTGTGTCTTGTTTTCTACACAACTGTAAACAGCACGTACTGTATATGTATGTATATATATATATATATATATATATATATATATATATATATATATGTGTGTGTGTGTATTCTGTTTGTACACTGTTGTGTTTGTTTGTCTTATTTCATTCCCATGTCATGTTTCAGTATATGAGCAGCCCGTTTCGAAGGGGAAATGGAGTGGATACTCAGCATCTCCATAGTAATAAGACTTCTCACATATGCTGCTCAGCATCTGCATAGTAACAAGACATCTCACATATGCTGCTCAGCATCTCCATAGTAACAAGACTTCTCACATATGCTGCCCAGCATCTCCATAGTAACAAGACGTCTCACATATGCTGCTCAGCATCTCCATAGTCACATATGCTGCTCAGCATCTCCATAGTAACAAGACTTCTCACATATGCTGCTCAGCATCTCCATAGTAACAAGACTTCTCACATATGCTGCCCAGCATCTCCATAGTAACAAGACTTCTCACATATGCTGCTCAGCATCTCCATAGTAACAAGACTTCTCACATATGCTGCTCAGCATCACCATAGTAACAAGACGTCTCACATATGCTGCTCAGCATCACCATAGTAACAAGACGTCTCACATATGCTGCTCAGCATCTCCATAGTAACAAGACGTCTCACATATGCTGCTCAGCATCTCCATAGTAACAAGACGTCTCACATATGCTGCTCAGCATCTCCATAGTAACAAGACTTCTCACATATGCTGGCTTTAGGTGTATAAGTTACAAAACACCGGTGGTAATTAATGTAGGTCTGATTAACACTCATCCTCGTACCCTGCACATTAGTAATGTCATCACGGAATGTCATTACAAATTTTAAAAAGTGATAGCACTTTGTGATTCCGTTACACTGATAACTGCGCATGCATGTTTTAATGTTTTGGTTGCTTAAAGTTCTTTGTATATTGTATTCCTTAAGTATTAGTATATTTTTCTAAGTATTATATTGTGTTTTCGTAAGTTAGGGATCTGTTTTGGGGGAGGCAAGTTTATTGTCATTTTTGTAAGCAATATTGGCAGAATGAAAATTAACTGAACTGCAGTAGAGCAGTAAGGAGAAATGGGTTGATGTATAAGGATTTGAGCAAGCTAGTTAAATGATTGAGATCTGAACAGTTTCTCTTGGTACCTGAAGAACTGCAAAATCCTGTGTTTTTGCTGAAATGTAAGAAATGAGTGGAAGTTTGGAGAGCAGTCCCATAGGTAGTTCTGAAGGAACTGTGCAATGGCCTTGGCTAAGCATAGAGTGATGCTGCGGATGTGCATGCAGACGTCGACTTGTGAAGTGAATGGGCACCATGGAATTGTAGCTTCATAGGAGAATACCAGGCTAACTGCCCTGAAGGGCTATTTTAAGCTAAGCCAATAATCCTTGGTCAGAACCAAACCTTGTATCCGAGTCCAGGCATACCTCAGAGATGCACAAAGTCTTCGTCTGTGGCTTGTCCTACTAGGCCATACAGAGCCCAGGGATACATCAGACATGTGTAGAGTATTGGCCTGTGGCTTGGCATGCAGGGCCATACAGAGTTCAGGAATATCCTGCTGCTTGGCTTGCGGAGTCTGTACAGCAGTAGTGATCTTACTAACACCTTTGAACTCTAACCAGATGCTGGGTTTTACTAAGGGCGTTGCCATGGCTGAGGCAGCGGAGGAAAGAAAATAAGGAGCAGTTCATCCACCGTGGCTTCTGGAAAGCTTTCACGCATTAGTGGGCCAGGAAGTGGTGTCGGCAACTCTCCATAAGAAAGTTTTAGCTCTCTATTACTTTTAAGTATCTTTTTAGATTTAAAGGCAGCAAATGGAGGTGAGCTATTCCCTTAGAATATATCATATTCCCTTTGCTGGTTAAATGAACCAGAGAGAACACTGGCTGACTGTCTTGTTGGAGCACAGGTGTGCATTCCCCTGCTTGGAGGAATCAGTCAGGTCAGCTGGGTTGACTTCCACCAGCGACTTACTCCTATTGGATCATGTGTACTGCTGCAACAGTGAGCATGCTGTTAATATGTACTGTTATGGCGAATGGGCTTACACAGCTGTACTGTCTTGACCACTGTTCGTGAAAAATAATAGTGTCATAAACGTGTTTACCTAAGATATGTTTGCTCATTATATTAAACTCTTAAATGTGTTCAGTTACTTGTATTCATGTGTGCATTAATAAACGGTACATGCCCAACTGTTTTTTTTTTTTTTTAAACAAGAAACATCTTTATTAAATTGTCACTTATGACATAGGCAGGCATAAATTTATATAAATGAAAACAAACCATATTTACATAACTGTAGTTGCAAACCTCATATCTATCCAGTCATTGTCAGTCAAACATTACATAGCTCATTCAAATCCTGCCTCTCTTAATCACCATTCCCCCTCTGCATATATTGTTTCCACAATTCCAATTTTTTCTTATGTAATTTGCTCCTCCCCCTTTCTAAATATCCCAGTTCCAGTTGTTATCTCTGTCACTATATTCACTACTTCTAGTACAGTTGATTTAGACTTTGATTTCCATTTTCTAGTAATTGGTGTTGATGGGTGACTTGAATGCACATATTGGGACAGACAGAACAGGATATGAGGACTGCCTTTGTCCTCATGGGTGGGGCAACAGGAGTAAAGAAAGAGAAGTCATTCTATTGTTTTGTCTGGCAAATGGCTTGATAGTAGCCAACACATGGTTCAGAAAGAGACGGTCACAAGATCACATACAAGAGTAATCAACACGCAACTCAGGTAGACTTCCTCCAAGTAAGCAAAAGGCACTGGGGCAGAATCCATGATTGCAAAGTTATCCCCAGTGAAACAGTCGGCTCACAGCATAAGCCACTGGTTGCCACAATCAGCTGCAAGCAGTGGACAGAGAAGGCTCTGAGGTCAACAGAGACCAGGCTGAAGACTTGGAAGTTGACTGGAGAGAAAGTACAACAGTTCAAGGAATTACTTGGGGCTCTAGCACCCCAAGAAGTTGAGGAGATAAGTGGAGTTGAAAAAGAATGGCAGCGCCTAAAAACAGCCTGTGTTAGGACTACAGAACAGATATGTGGCCGAGCCAGGTATGGAAATAAGGTACATAAGGAAAGCTGGTGGTTGAATGCAGAAGTCCAGGAAGTCATCAAAAGAAAAAAGGAGTGCAGGAAAAAGTGGGAGACAGAAAAGACTGACCAGGATAGGAAGGACTACTGGTTAGCTAACAAATAAGCTAAGAAAGAAGTTGTAATAACAAAGAATAGGGCATCTGAGGCACTCTACCAACTTCTGGGAAGTGACTCGGTAGGTGGCACAAAGAAACTATATCAGGTCGCAAGACAAAGACGGAAAGATAAAGAAGATAGTCAGACGGCCTTCATAAGGGATGCCAGCAACAACCCACTCACCAGTTCACAGGACGTCAAAGGTAGATGGAAGGAGTATTTCCAGCAGCTTCTTAATGAAAAAAACCCCACAGAACCTGTACTGCCCCAGAAACTGCCTACGATGAGAGAAGAAGTAAGAACAGCACTAAGGAAGTTGAAGTCAGGGAAAGCAGCAGGCTCAGATGAGGTCACAGCAGATATGATAAAGATGCTGGGTGAGATGGAGAGAAATGGCTCCTGAGTACTAATAGTAGTGTGCAGAGAAAGGCATATCCCAGGTGACTGGAGAATATGCATACTCATGCCAGTGTACAAGAACAAAGGGGACATCCACAACTGTGGGCAGTACAGAGGCATCAAACTCCTACCACATTGCATGAAAATTCTGGAGAAGGTGATTGATAAATGGATACACAGAGTAGTAGAATGTAAGATGGGAGATGAGCAGTTCAGATTCAGATCAGGATGCAGCACAATTGACCCGATGTTTGCATTGAGACAGATACTTGAGAAGAAGCTAGAGATGAGGAGAGAGTCCAACTGGGCATTCCTAGACTTTGAGAACGCATATGACAAGGTCTGATGAAAGCTGATCTGGGCAGTACTGCGGTGGTTTGAAGTCCCAGAAACATTGGTAGAATTAGTGCAGGCTATGTACAAGGACTCAGTGACTTAAGTACAAACAGTGTTCGGCTTCACAGAGGGGTTCCCAGTGGGAGTGGGTGTACACCAGGGTTCAGCTCTGAGCCCACTGCTCTTCATACTGATGATGGCCTACATTTGCAAACAGGTTGGAGGGGACAGATCAGCAAAGCTGCTGTATGCAGACATTGTGGCAGTGCAGGCAGACTCTGAACTAGAACTTCAGCAAAAGATAGGAGAATGGAATGCAAATCTGAAGGCACATGGGATGAAACTAAGCACAGATAAGATGGTGATAATAGCATGAAATTGGGGAAATCAGAAGAAGCTGAGAATAGAGATAGAAGGGAAGATAGTTGAACAGGTAAACCGCTTCAAGCATCTTGGAGGGGTAGTTGAGGAGAAGGGAAGTCTGAATGAAGAGGTCAAAGCTAGAATCAGAGGGGCTGCAGCCAACTGGCATAGAGTGTCAGGTGTAGTCTATGACAGAAGAATGCCAAAGAAGCTGAAAAGTAAGGTGTACAAGACAGTGGTGTGACCAGTATTACTGTATGGTACAGAAACCTGGGCAATAAAGGCAGAACAGTTGAATAAGCTAGAGGTGATGGAAATTAAGTGCCTGAGAAGGGTGGTAGGATGCACACTGTGGGACAGACGAAGAAATGAGGACATAAGAGCAGAAGCCAGAGTAGCTCCAATTGCAGAAAAGATCAAAGATAACAGATTACGGTGGTTTCGACACGTGTAGAAAATCAGAAAACAATCTGCTGAGGAAGATTTGGGACAGACAGGAAGAGGGTAAGAGGAAGCGAGGACGTCCAGCAAAGAGGTGGATGGAATGTGCGAGAGAAGATCTGCGACAGTCAGGCATGAGTGTCAAAGAAGGCAGGAGTGTGGCATTGAAATGAGAGAGAGAGATGGTGACAGTTAACACGGTACCCTGACCCCATGTCGATAATGGAGAAAAGGGGGCTGATGATGGTGATGATGATGACGACGATGATGCTGATGGTGGTGATGCTGATGATGGTGGTGATGGTGTTGATGGTTATGATGATGGTGATGTTGATGACTATGGTGATGGCGATGATGCTGGTGACGATGCTGATGATGGTGACGATGATGCTGATGACTATGATGGTGGTGGTGACGATGATGGTGATGGTAATGACGATGATGCTGATGGTGGTGATGGTGATGCTGGTGATGACGATGGTGGTGATGATGGTGATGACTATGGTGATGATGGTGGTGGTGATGGTGATTATGACAATGGTGATGGTGATGACTATGCTGGTGATGATGTTGATGATGATGCTGATGGTGGTGGTGATGGTGGTGATGATGGTGGTGGTGGTGATGGTGATGATTGCTTTTTTGGCAACCACCACAATTAGACTCAGCAAGGCCTTACTATGTGTAGGCAATTCCAATTCTGTATCATAGCATAAAAAGTCATTTAATTAGTTGCACCAATCTACACACCCAGTATTTCTGACAGAGCAGTCTGCAGGAAATCTTTAAAGTCTACCAGCTCATTATACTCCCAGGAAATATGTTCCCAATTACCTCTTTCTTCCCTGTCACACCTCCAACATTTGCTGTCTATATGAGGAAAAATTCTGAGTTTACTTTGGGTATAAAAATACCTATGTAAACACTTCTAAGCAAAGATCTAAAATATTCTAGACTTGGTTGCATATTTGGGACACATACATATACCCCCCATTGTTTCTTTATGAATTGCTTTTCCAATCTCTCTTTCCAGTCCTTCCTAACTTCCTCTGATTATCCCTTTTTTAAAAGCAGCTTCTGCTAAAAACTCTTCCAGGGCTGGTATTTCACTTAGGATTCCCCTCTTTCTTTCTCTCTGCCTGTACTCAGTCCTTGATAGGGAAGGCAATTTCTAACCTGCTGCCCAAATAAAATTCACATCTTCTGTGCCAAATATTTTCATAAATGTTGTCAAATATCTACCCTCCTTTTGTTATGTTTTCCCTTCTAGACCCCCCTAACACATCTTCACTGCTACAAACCAAATTCCAGTTCCCACCTGTAATTAATATTCCTTGCTGAAAGCTGATTATTTCTTCCAGAATTTCCTTAAGCTCCATTATAGCAGTTTTAGGTGGAATATAAACACATGCTTTAGAGTCCTGTACACGTTTAACAGTCAGAAAAGTCCAATATTTCCAGGTTTTGTTGTTCTTTCATGTGTCACAAATAAAATGTTTTGTAGTCCCGTATTTGTTAATTTCTGAGTTGCCGTTTATTTCCATCTCCCAAATCCAGTCTCTGCTTCATTTCACAGGTTTGTAGGTGTTTACTAGGCTAATGACCACAAGGGCCTTTTAAGCCTAGCCATGCATCCCCAATCTTTGACAAGTTCTTGGTACTCTTGATAAGTGTAAGCAGGGGCCTGGCAGATGAAACATTTACATGCTCCTTGTGCCCATTAGAGACATGAGCACCAAGCCAGGGATGAATTTCTTGTTCCCCATCCAACTGTCCAGGTTACACATGGATTGAGTTAAGGAGGAACTCTGCTTCACATGGATGGGGAGCCTGTTCAGAGATAGGGTAGTCTCTGGGATACATATCTGTCTCGACAGTAGACCCTGTTTATATCTCAAGCAAGGATGAAGTGTTTAGAATGGGTAATTTTGGTGCTGTTTGTTTTAATGATATGCAGGAGGTTCATCAGAGTGAGGTCCGGCAATGCGCTGTGTGCCAAGATCTCTCCTCATCACCTGTAGGAGACAGATTACAGGGATAGAGCCTTGACGTGGTCTGCATAGGACATTTTACTTAATTCCCTGTATTCTTTTAGTGAAGAACCTCTGTGGATTCCATTTGTGGATATGTCTGGTTAGGTACATACCAAAGGGAGCATTGCACTCTGACAGGTCTGATGAATGCTGAATATAGTGGAACAATGACTTCCTTGGACCTAGATGCCATACCTTTGTTTATAAGTTGCCAGCATAGAATGATTTCCTCACTACTGTAGACACATGATGGTCAAAAGCTTAGGACACTGCCTGTGTGTCCCCAATTCCTTGACTGTTCTTCATTCATGAAGCATGAAGCCTATTTGGCAGCTACAGTTAAATAGCAATTCCAGAGGGCCTGATAGGTCATGTTTCATGCTATTTAGAAGGCCTTCTGAGTTAGTGTCTGGGCCCACTGATTCAGTGATCTTGGCCTTAGAGAGAGCATTAAGGACCTTTTCCTTAGTAATGACAGGTGGAGTTGTATTTGATGTTTCCAGATGGTGGGCTGAGGGGGAAGAGAGGGGTGAAGTTGGAGCTGAATTTGTTGGCCAGTAGGTTTGCTACATCTTCTGGCTCAGTATAGGTGGCTACAATTAGCAGTGAGCTCTGCACACAGTTGTGTATTGCCTTTGAAGTTGTGGACATAGTTGAAAAATACCCTGTGGTTGCCCTTGGGCTGGAAGGCCACATTTACCTCAAATTTGGCTTTGGTAGACTCTATTTGTCCTCTGAGTTGTTTATTTAGTTTGATGGAGTACTTTTATCCTGCTGGGTGCTGCACCTCCTAATTTTTGCCATGATTTTCTTCCTTCTGTTATAAAGCCTATTGATTTTGTGATTCCACCAGGGTGGCTTGTTTTTTTTTAGTTAGTTCTGTACTTCTTCCTGGTGGGTATAGCTGTCTTTATACAGCTATTAACATGCTTGAATAGAATTTTTGTGAACATGTCTGCATAGGCAGCAGTGTTTTCGGGGTTTATGGGGGCTTCAAAATATGCCATGTTATCACTTAATAGCAGGAAGTTAGCCTTAGAGTAGTTCCTGAATATTCCAGAGTTAGCTGGGGGTCCAGGTTTTATTTTTACTTCAAAAGAAACCATTTTGTAGTCTGACTTTACTAGAGAAGACATTACACTATGCAGCACTCTCCCATATTAGGGAGGACCAGATCCAGTATGGTTGCACCCCTGGTTGGTTTATTCACAGTTTGGTCAGGGGAGTTTGTGTTCACAAAATGCAATGTACTTTTGGTGGTTCTTGTCAACTCTTGTGAATTTCTCTCTCCCTCTGTCAAGAATTTTCCTTTGAAACATTGGAAAAGGTTTCACTGGCACAGTCCCTCTGTAGTCGTTATTAGCAGCTGAAGTAGAACAATGGCACAGTCCCTCTGTGGTCGTTATTAGCAGATGATGCAGAACGATGGCACAGTCCCTCTGTGGTCGTTATTAGTAGATGAAGCAGAACGATGGCACAGTCCCTCTGTGGTCGTTATTAGCAGATGAAGCAGAACGATGGCACAGTCCCTCTGTGGTCGTTATTAGCAGATGAAGCAGAACGATGGCACAGTCCCTCTGTGGTCGTTATTAGCAGATGAAGCAGAACAATATCCTTTGAACAAGCTTCCTATCGCCCTCAGAAAGATTACCCACTCACAAGACTTCAAGACAACTCTTAAAAATAATATAAATAGCACCTGGAGATGTCTCTGCAATCATCCTGCTTGAAATACTCATCTTTCCTACTTTATTCCTCTCCCTCCCCTCTCTCCTACATTCCCCTTTCCACCTCCTCTCCTACATTCCCCTTTCTCCTTCACACTTCCTCCTCTCCTACATTAATTGTCTCTTTTCTAACTTCCTGTGCTCTGCTTTGACTGTTGACTACTATTCTATTCTGTTCCCCTCCTAATTTCTTGCCCCCAGATAACTGACACTACCACCTTTCTTTACTCCACCCCTTCTCTCATTTCCGCTGACGCTCTTAACTCATCAAACTAACTGCAGCAACAACCTCTCTAAACCTGTATTAGGAACTCTCCTGCATTTTCTGCTCTATTTTTACCCCCTTCATATTACTGACCTCCTATTAGAATTGCCTCATTTGCCAAGTTATCCCTTTTTGTACAGCAGTGTTCACCTATCTGACCTTATTTTATATTCACTTTTATTTGTGTGTGTTATAATTTTGCTCGCATTACCAGAGAATTAATTACATGCTTGTTATTTTCTTTTTACTTGTGTAACCTGTGCACAATGAATGTATTGCTTAATTTTCTTATTCTATACTTTGTACTCTGGAGCTTTTCCTCCCCAGGAGTCTGCTGAAAAAGATCGCAAGTTCAGTCGGATTATCCCAGTCAATAAATGTCAAATAGATAAATAAGTCGTCTCCTGTTTCACAGCTCCCTTTTTTGTTGGACATACTTTTGCATTTCTGTTCTGCATTAAAGAAATGATTTTGCCCCTCCAGGAAGGAATATTCTGAAGATAGGTGGGTTACAGCAGTTTGAATCTCACACTTGTTTCTCGACATTCCCTGGTTAGTGGAATAAATTTACCTCTTCTACCTGGTGTACAGTGAGTAATCATTCTCCGCAAACATTCTAAAATTGGGAGACCATATTTTGTCCTTTGTCCTTCTGCCACAGTTTTTCTCATAGCCAGGTTTGGCACATACACACAATGTGGCCTTTCAACTAACATCTCCTGCTGTGGAATACCAGTCCAGTTGCTTGTTTGTGCTTTCATAAAATTAATAGTCCGTTCCTTCCAGCTTCTCTGGTACAGCTGAAAGTGTCAGGTTGTCCCTACGCACTCTGTCCTCTCATTCTGTTATTTTTTAAATATCTCTTCTTGATCAGTCTCGTATTCAACCAGGCTTTTCTTCATTTCAGCCTCTGATTTTTCCAGTTTTATCACCTTATCAGAATATTTGTTTAAAGCTTCTTCCATTTTTTCCAGCCTTTGGTTATTTGACTTGTTATAGTCTCAGTGCTTCATTTATTTTAATCAGCTCTGAATACATTTGCGTTATTTTTCTCTCTAGGTTACTGGAAGTCATGTCTTGCACCAACGTTGCAGCTTGCACTGCCTTTTGCTGAACAGCTGCAGACTTCTTTCCTGGCTGTGTTTTTCCACACCTTTTGTGAATGATTTTCTTTCAGGATCTCTAAATTTTTTTTGGTGGCATCCAGGCAGTGGACTTACTAACCAGTTAGTGAAATGTACCCGAAAGTATGAGATATTCTTCGTGTTTTACTGATGTTCATCGTGCATACAGCTGCAGTCATAACAGATGGGTTTTCCTGCCGTCAGGCGGGTCCCCTGTCGGCCGAATTCCAAAGTCTAGGTCCGGCGTCGGTTGTCATCGCTTCTTCCCTGACGTCAGTGCGACAGGGGTATAAAAGAACCAGCCGACGCCATTTTCTCCAGTCTTTCTTGCCGTGCGCTGCCCGAAGCAGAAGCAGTTCGCAAGTGCCGGTCGGCCAGCTCCTGAGATTACGAATATCTGCAACTGAAGTCTTCTTGAAAGCTAAGTACCCTGTTGGGGAAACTTTTCTTGCCTCATACCGATGTCAGACAAAGTTAATAATTGTATTTCATGTGGGAAGCAAATACCGCGTAAGGATTTTCATTCCCTCTGTATACCTTGCTTAGGCCCAGACCACGATGTCTCAGCCTGTCGTTTTTGTGCTACATTCAACAAACGCACCATTAAGAGTGGGGCGGAGTTCGCCCAGCACTTTTTTGGCAAAAAATTTAACTACATAATGTCGTCGGATACTCCGACTCCAGTTTTGACTAAAAGATGCAAAGATAAGGACTGACACACGAGGTCCGCAGCCTCTACCGACACCACGCCAAAGCCGACTACAGGTGGTCCAGTTCTCAGCGAGGCGCCTACGCAGCCCCTGACTACCGACGACACTTCATTGGCGGTGTCTTCTGTACCCGAGGTCGCAGGCTCTTAGGCCCACACCCCGACTACAGATACCGAAGCCACTCTTGGCGGTGAAACTCAGAGTTTAGACAGGTCTGCCTCCTCTCTAGGTGTCTTCAGGCCTTCCTCTTCTTTTTCCATCAAGGCTTTCACTAAGTCTAAGACAGCCATGCATTCTAAAAAACAAACCCCACAGGGCCCTTCTCAAGGCCCCATGCCTAAAAAGCAGATGCTCAAAATGGCTGAGGACTTAATTTCTCTTATCGGGTTCTCAACCCCCCCCAGAAAAAAGGACCAGAGTGGAGGAAGAATCCCCCTCCTCGGACCAGGCTTCCATTATTTCAGAACATTCTGATGACCAGGAACATTCTTACGCCCCTTTTGAAGATTCTGATGCAGAGGAGTCCATTCCCTCTGTCTCCCCCCCTGAGGATTACTCTTTTGGGGAAACCTTGCATACCTTGAGGGAACACTTCCACTGGGAAGGTCAAGAGTACTCAGACTCCAAGAAAAGGCTTAGGGATTTTCTCTTGCTCACTCAGCACAGGCCTCTGGCTATACCCCCTGTCTTAGATATCCTTGATGATGTGTATTCGGAGTCCTGCCTTAACCCAGACTCTCTACCTCCAGCCCCAGTCAAGCCTGACAGGTATTACCGGGTTCCTGTCTCACACCAATTCCTATACAAAAGCCATGCGGCTGACCCAGAAACTATCTCACAGGGCCCCAAGGGAATTAAGGCCTCCACTGCTAAAAATCCTTTACCTTCAGAGATGGATTCCAGAGCTTTAGAAAGGTGGGGGAAAAAGGTATACACCTCGGCCACCTTATCCATGAGGGCATTAAACTGCCAGTTCCATATGTTAAAGTACCAACAGTTTCTGTTATCACAGTTGAGAAGCAAAATGTCACAACCTGAACAACCAGATTTGAAGGAGTTGCAGGATTTGATACATAGTGCAGAACAAATAGGTAAACATACCTTGCAATGTGGTTTTGATGCTTTACAGGCCTCATGTAGAGCTGCTGTAAAAGGATCAGTCATACGTAGACATGCTTGGCTCAAAGAGCAAACCTTACCAGATCATGTCAAAGCTAAATTACTGGATGCACCTCTGCAAAAAGATGTATTGTTTGGTGTTAAAGCTGAGGAGGTATTAAAGAAAATGGAGGAAAAGGCAAAATCAATGCAAACAGTGAAATATTTCCTACAGGTACAACCTCCACGTTTCAGTAGAAATTGGCCTTCAAAAAATTGGTCCTTTCCAGCCACGGACAGACCCCAAAGAGGTAGATACAGGCGCCCGAGGGGTAGAGGGCAATCTCAAGGATTGTTTAGAGGCAGACAATGGCAAGCACCTACCCAAAGAGGTAGTGAGGATAGTTCACAGCCATTCAGAAAGCAGAACCAATGACTTTCCCCTTTGCATGCCAAGAAAGGCTCAAATGGCAGCACCTTTAAGCGGAAAACTGGCATTATTTTCAAAAAATTGGCATATTGTCACAAAAGACAAATGGATCCTGGACATTATAGACAGAGGCTACAGATTCCACTTTCACACCCTTCCAAAAATGAGAGGCATGCCAAACCTGCCACACAATCAAAGGGCAGAGGCACAAAAACAAATTTCAGATCTCATGGACATGAAAGCTATTCAATAGGTACCTGCACAAGAACAGGGTCAAGGTTTTTATTCCAGACTATTCCTGGTACCAAGGAAGGGCAAAGATTGGAGACCTATTTTGGACCTATCCATCCTAAACACATTTTACTTGTGCCAAAATTCAAGATGCTCACATTACAGCAGCTTCTTCCCATGCTGGGCAAGGAGTCTTGGCTGGTAACATTGGACCTCAAGGAGGCATACCTGCATGTCCCAATCAGACAAGATTGCAGAAGATACCTCAGATTTCTTGCAGGTTCAACACATTATCAATTCTCTGCATTGCCCTTTGGCTTATCTACTGCACCCAGAGTGTTCACGAAATGCCTGGCATCAGTAATTGCCTACTGCAGACTGCAAGGGATACAAATATACCCATATTTGGACGACTGCCTGATCCAAGTGGACAGCAAGCACATACTTCTGAAACATCTGGCTTTTGTAATAAGGTTGTTGAATTCCCTGGGATACACAGTCAACAAAAAGAAATCAAGGCTAATACCCTCTCAAACAATAATTTTCCTGGGTGCCAACATGGATACAAACACCCAGATGGCCTACCTCACGCCAGAGAAACAAGGGCAACTAACTCAATACTTCAGAAAGCTGGCAACTTTCACCAGGCTGACTGCAAGGAAAATCCTGCAGGCTCTGGGATTCATGGCATCTTGCATCCTACTAATCCCATGTGCAAAGCTGCATATGAGGAAACTTCAATGGTACCTGAAAAACCTATGGTCTCAGCACAGCCACAGCTTGGAAACAATAATACCACTAATTCCATGTCTTCAAAAGGAATTTCTGTGGTGGGCTCAAGCATGCCAAACAAACACAGGTCTCCCATTCTGCAAGCCTCAAGCAAGTCAAACCATCGCAACAGACGCCTCGGATTACGCCTGGGAGGCGCACATGACAGATCGGTGCATTCAGGGCAGATGGTCCCCAAAGGAAAAGCACCTACACATCAATCAAAAGGAAATGCTAGCAGTTATAAATGCTATTATAGCTTTCAAAGACCTGCTGCATCCAGGCCAGCTATTGATAAGGACAGACAACACCACAGTAATGTGGTACATAAACAAACTGGGAGGAACCCACTCATACCCCCTATGCAGGCTAGCAATGTCTCTTTGGAACATGGCTCTAGAATTGCAAATCGAGCTTCAAGCACAGTTCCTGCCAGGCAAGGAAAACACACTGGCAGACAACCTAAGCAGAAATATGACAGATCCACACGAATGGAAGTTGCATCCTCAAGTTTTTTCAAAGATAATTCAAGCATGGGGAAGGCCAGACATAGATCTCTTTGCCTCCCACAGAAATCACCAATTGGCAAAATTCTGCTCAAGGACCTTTCATCCACAGGCCTGGAAAGTGGACGCACTCTCTTTCAGTTGGACAACAATGACAGTTTATGCCTTTCCACCTCTTCCTCTGCTGCCCAAAGTTCTATTAAAAACCAGAGCAGACAGACCAAAGATGATTCTCATCGCTCCAGACTGGCCAAGACAACACTGGTACCCACTCCTGAGGAGCCTGACGCATTCCCCACCATGGATCCTGCCTCTAATGCCTCTTCTACTGACTCAGCACAACTTCAAAACTCTTCACAGTCAGCTGAAAACACTCAATCTAGCCGCATGGAGGATTTCTTAAAATCACAACAGACCCTACTCTCCAAGGAGGTACAGGATGTCATTTTGGAGGCCAGAAGACCTTCTACTAGAAAAGCCTACTCCGCCAAATGAAAACGGTTTTGTGCTTGGAATGAGAAAAAGGGCCAGAACCCTGGAATATTGAATTTACCTCAAATATTACAGTACCTAGCTGAGATGCTAAGCAGTGGACTTTCATTTTCCTCCATCAAAATCCATGCCTCAGCCATTTCTGCAGAATACAACACTGATCCTCCTTTATTCTCTCACGCCCTCTTAAGGCAGTTCCTCAGAGGGGCTAAGAATATAAAACCCCCTAGGAAACAACCAGTACCTGCTTGGGATCTCAATTTCATTCTAGAGAAACTGACTTTGCCTCCGTTTGAGCCAGCTGCCTCAACAGAACTGCAATATTTGTCCTGGAAAACAGCCTTCCTGCTGGCTATCACCTCAGCTCGCAGGGTTTCGGAACTACAAGCCCTCATGGCTGTGCAGCCTTTCATCATTTTCCATCAGGACAGAGTTTCCTTACGAACCAATCCTTCCTTTATGCCAAAGGTAGTATCCAGGGTAGCCTTGAATCAGGCAATCCACTTGCCTACCTTTTACCCCAATCCTCAAAACAAAGGGGAGAGACTACTACATTCCTTGGACATTCACAGACAACTACGTTATTATTTGGACAGAACAAAGCCTTTCAGAAAATCAGAGCAACTCTGTGTCCTATGCTACAGGGGCTCAAGGGAAGCCTATTTCCAAACAGACAATCTCAAAATGGATAGCACACTGCATACGCTTTTGTTACTCTCTTCATGGTAAAACTGTACCTGCAGGCATCAGGTCTCACTCCACAAGGGCCACAGCTACCTCTGCAGCTTTCCTCAGGGGGGTTCCTACCAAAGATATTATGGAAGCTGCCACTTGGAGTTCTGTGCATACTTTCTCCAAGCACTATCACCTGCCTTTATACTCCAAATCTAGAGCAGGTTTTGCCACTGCAGTTTTGCAGGGCATCCTGGCTCCACCTAGTACCTACCACCCCTTTTTTAGCTTTGGTATTCTACCCATCTGTTATGACTGCAGCTGTATGCACGATGAACATAGTACAGTTTTGTACCTACCATAAATGTAGATGTTCGAGTGCTAATACAGCTGCAGTCCAGGTTTCCCTCCCTCCTTCCCCTCTGGAACAGGTCTAATGGCTAACACCTCCTCATACAACCTGATTGGGGTATTCGTTTATGGTGTATTTGCTTGCAACTACTGTTTTTTTATTATACTGCTTTGCATTATTATATAAATTTATGTATTGCCTTTCTTCTGGGGGCACCTGACATCTGGGGCAAGAAAAACTGAAGAAAATGGCATTGGCTGGTTCTTTTATACCCCTGTCGCACTGACGTCAGGGAAGAAGCGACGACAACCGACGCCGGACCTACACTTTGGAATTCGGCTGACCGAGGACCCGCCTGACGGCAGGAAAACCCATCTGTTATGACTGCAGCTGTATTAGCACTCGAACATCTACATTTATGGTAGGTACAAAACTGTACTTTGCAGTCATTACATTTGGGTTATCTGCTTGCAGGTAGCCCTCAGTCAGCCTGATTATCAAAGTCTTGGGGCCTGATTATCAAAGTCTTGGGTCCTGTGTCGGTTGCTGTCTCACCTTCTATGACATCAGGTAGTCAGTGGTATAAAGCATGCAGCTGACGCCATTACATCTGTCTTTCTTGCTGTGCGGTGCCTGAAGCAGAAGCAGTTCGCCAGTGCCGGTCGGCTGACTCCTGAAATTTTCATTTTCGAGTTTCAGATCCGAAGTCTTCAAAAAAGCTAAGTACCCCGTTGGGGGCCCTTTTTCTTGCTCTAAACCGATGTCAGAAAAAGTTAACAGTTGTATTTTGTGTGGAAAGCAAATACCTCATAAAGATTTTCATTCGTACTGCATTCCTTGCTTAGGCCCAGACCACGACGTCCTTCGCTGTCGGTTTTTGCCTTATTCAATCCTCGAACTATTCATCGTCTGTTCATTTTTGCAACTATTTTGGTACTCTATTCAATTATCCAGAAATGGCTTCAGTAAGCCATCCAACTACCGACATTCTGAAAAAACGTAAATAAAAAGATAGAGGCAGACCTTATAGGTCCAAAGCTGCCGACGATGCTTCCGTTAAGCTAGTCACCAGCACTCAGTGAGGCACTTTCGCAGCCCCTGATGCCCGCTACTTCAGATTTGCAGGCCTCTACTGAGACCCATTCGGAGTCCGGTATGCCGTGAGATGCTTGGACTATGGAACCTGTGGATTTTTCTACCTTGGATGGGTCTGGAGCCGCTGTGCAGGCACCGGCTTCTGAGGGTGTATTCATGCCTACTGACTTGCATATCAAACAGACGCCATCTTCTTCTTCCAGGCCTAAAACTCGATCCATGCCTAGAAAAACAACGCCCAGACAGCATGGTCAGGCCCCTATGTCTAAATAACAAATAAGAATGGCTGAAGACCTTGTTACTCTAATCAGGGGAAGCCACCCTTCTCCCGCTAAGAGACCTAGAACTGATTTTCCTTCTGATTCTTCAGATCAGGATTCTGATATTTTTGTTTCTTCTGATGACCAGGATTTGCCCTTATCTACCTATGAGTATTCTGATGCAGAGGACTCAATTCCTTCTGCTTCCCCTCCAGAAGATTTCTCTTTTGGTGAAACTTTGCATACTCTTAGGGGTCATTTCCACTGGGAAAGCCAGGATTACTCTGACTCTAAAAAGAGGCTTAGGGAATTCTTACTCCAACCTCAACACAGGCCTTTAGCTATCCCTCCTGTACTGGACATTGTAGATGATACCTTCTTGGAATCTAGCCTGGCCCCAGACACTTTACCTCCGGCCCCCAGGAAACCTGACAGGTATTACAGAGTACCTGACTCTCACAAGTTCCTCTTTAAGAATCCTACTGTGGATCCAGACACTATTTCTCAGGGACCCAAGGGCATTAAGGCTACTAGTGCCAAAAATCCTACCCCCTCTGATAGAGATTCCAGGGCCCTGGATAGATGGGGTAAGAAGGTATACACTTCTGCTACTTTGGCAGTTAGGGCCTTAAACTGCAAGTTTCATATGTTAAAGTATCAACAGCATATTATTGAATTACTTAAATAGAGAATTATGTTGATTCCTGACTGTGCTGAAAATAAAGAATTACAGGATGTAGTGCATTCTGCTGAACATGTTGGTAAACATACTTTGCAATGTGGTTTTGATTCCTTAGAGGCATCTTACAGGGCTGCTGTACCAGATCATGTTAAAGCTAAATTACTGGATGCTCCCTTAAACCAAGACCACCTGTTTGGTAACAAAGCAGAAGAAGTACTTAAAAAGATGGAGGAAAAAGCTAAATCTATGCAAACTGTTAGATTTCCTGCAAGTACAGCCTCCTAGATGTAGTACGCACTGGCCTTCTAAAAATTGGTCCTTTCCTGCCTCTTCCAGGCCTTCTCAGTCCAAACCCAGGACCAGCAGACCACCCAGGCTTCAGTCTCAATGTACGCACAGGCCTAAGCAGTGGGGGGCTGCCTCTTCCAAAGCTGGAAGTGGTAAGGCACCTCCCTATAGTAAACTGTCACAATGACAACCTTAAACCTTCCAAGCCCTGCTCAACTGACTGTTCCTTTAGGGGAAAAGATCGCCCTGCATGCAAAAAAACTGGGAACTTATTGCCCAAGACAAATGGGTTCTAAATATAGTTTCCCAAGGATACAGATTCCACTTCCACACCTTACCAACCCCAAAAAGTTGGCCAGACTTACCCCCAAATCAGTGGGCAGAAGCTCAACAGCAGGTTTTCAACCTTCTAAGTATCAGGGCTATTTAGCCTGTCCCAGAAGAGGAATGGGGACAAGGGTTTTACTCAAGACTTTTCCTGGTACCCAGAAAAGACAATTCCTGGCGTCCTGTCCTGAACCTGTCTATCCTAAACACCCTTTTGGTCATCCCAAAATTCAGGATGCTAACTCTTCATCAGCTTCTTCCCATGCTAGGCAAAAATGCCTGGTTGGCAACACTGGATTTAAAGGAAGCTTACCTGCACATCCCAATCAGGAAATCTTTCACAAGATACTTGCGCTTCAGAGCAGGCTACATGCACTATCAGTTCTCTGCACTGCCCTTTGTGAATACCCTGGGCGCAGTAGATAAGCCAAAGTGCCTAACTCTAGTCATTGCATTCTGCAGGCAAAGAAATATTCAGATATACCCATACCTGGACGATTGTCTTAATTCAGGCAGAAAGCCAGGATATACTATTAAATCATCTGGCATTTGTAAAGAAACTGCTAACCTCACTGGGGTGCACCATAAACAAAAAGAATTCTCACGTAGTACCCTACCAACAAATTGTATTCCTGGGAGCAAGCTTGAGTACAACTTCCCAGATGGCCTACCTCACGCCAGAGAAACAAGTTTATTTGACTGCCTACTTCAAACTACTGGCCACAAAGACCCAGCTATCTGCAAGGAAAATACTGCTAGCCCTGGGGTTCATAGCCTCTTGCATTCTACTAATTCCATATGCAAGACTGCATATGAGGAAACTACAATGATATCTAAAAAGCCTATGGTGTCAACATTCTCAACACCTGGGATCAATGATTCCCATCATTCCTTGTATAAAGACAGAATTCCTTTGGTGGGCAGGTCCCTGCCACCTCAACAAGGGACTGCCATTCACTTTACCCCCTGCCGCCCAAACCCTAACAGACACATCAGACTATGCATGAGGGGGCCACTTGGCAGGGCTGTGCATTCGCTGAGCAGGCATCGGCTTCTGAGGGTGTTTTCAGGCCTACACAGTTATATGTAAAACCAACCTCAGCTTCAAAGACTAAAACAGCTCTAAAGACAAAGAAACAAGTACAGCATTCTCCTGGACAGACTTCCATGCCTAAGAAACAGATGCTTAAAATGGCTGAAGACCTAATTACTTTGATCAGGGGTTCCCATCCCCCTCCTGATAAGAGGTGTAGGCAAGAAACTGAATATGACTCTTCTGATCAGGTTTCCATTTCCTCTGATTCCTCTTCTGAACAGGGATGCTCTCTTCCTCCCTATGAGGTTTCTGATGCTGAAGAATCTATTCCTTCAGCCTCCCCCCCCTGAGGATTATTCTTTTGGGGAAACCCTGCATACTATGAGGGAGCATTTCCACTGGGAGAGCCAAGATTACTCAGAATCCAAGAAAAGGCTCAAACTTCCTTTTATTACCTCAGAACAGTCCCCCTGCTATTCCTCCTGTTTTAGACATTGTAGATATATTTTCAGAGTCCGGACTGTCTCCTGACTCTTTGCCACCAGCTCCTGTTAAGCCAGACAGATACTACAGGGTTCCTGATTCACATAAATTTCTTTAAAAAACCCTGCTGCAGACCCAGAAACAATCTCTCAGGGTCCCAAAGGGGTCAAGGTGTCCACTGCAAAAAAAACCTATACCCTCTGATAGGGATTCAAGAACCCTGGACAGATGGGGGAAAAAGATTTATACTTCTGCTACCTTGGCTGTAAGAGCTTTAAATTGTCAATTTCATATGCTTAAATATCAGCAATATCTAATGTCACTGCTTAAACAAAAAATGTTGACAAATTCAGAATGTGCAGAAAACAAAGAAATGCAGGATTTATTGCATGCAGTTGAACAAGTGGGAAAGCATACTTTGCAATGTGGTTTTGATTCTCTAGAGGCCTCCTGCAGGGCCGCTGTTACGGGTTCCGTCATTAGGAGACATGCTTGGTTAAAAGAACAGAATCTGCCAGATCATGTTAAAGCAAAATTATTAGATGCTCCACTACAACATGATATTTTGTTTGGTGTTAAGGCAGAAGTGGTTTTGAAGAAAATGGAGGACAAAGCCAAATCTATGCAAACAGTCAAGGATTTCTTACAGGTACAGCCTCCCAGATTTAGCAGGAACTGGCCTGCAAAGAATTGGTCCTTTCCAGTGTCAGGCCACAAAGAGGTAGATACAGACGCCCCAGAGGCAGATCACAGCCCCAAGGCTCATACAGGCCTAAACAACTGGGCGCTTCTACCTCCAAAAGCGGAGAAGAAAAATCACAGCCATACAGGAAACGGTCTCAATGACTTCCCCCTGCTAGCACCAAGCACTTATCTTCTGGCAGCTCATTTGGGGGGAAAATGAGCACTCTTTGCTCAAAATTGGCATATGATCACCCAGGACAAATGGGTCTTAAATATCGTTTCCCAGAGCTACAGGTTCCATTTTCACACCCTGCCAAGGCCAAACGGTATGCCAGACCTGCCACGCAATCAATGGGCAGAGGCACAAAAACAAGTTTCATCCCTCATGGACATGAGGGCCATTCAGCAAGTACCACAGCAAGAGCAGGGACAAGGATTTTACTCAAGGCTATTCTTGGTGCCCAGAAAGGACAAAACCTGGAGACCAATATTGGACCTTTCTATCCTGAACACATTCCTGGATATTCCGAAATTCAAAATGTTAACTCTGCAGCAGCTCCTGCCCATGCTGGGCAAGAAGGCTTGGCTGGTGACATTTACACCTAAGAGGCATACCTGCATGTCCCAAAAAGACAATCATGCAGAAGATACCTCAGATTCAAGGCACCAGTAATTGCATTTTGCTGACAAAGAAGTATACAAATATATCCTTACTTGGGCGACTGCCTTATTCAAGTAGAGAACAAGGACACTCTACTACAGCATCTGGCATTTGTAAAAACATTACTAGCAGGCCTACGGTACACAGTAAACGAAAAGAAATCAAAACTCGTAACCTCTCAAGAGATAATATTCCTGGGTGCAAGTTTTAATACAACTGCCCAGATGGCTTATCTCACGCCAGACAAGCACAGACAACTGACTACTTATTTCAAAATGTTGGCAACAAAGACCCAGTTGTCTGCAAGAAAAATTCTGTGGGCTTTGGGCTTCATGGCATCCTGCATTCTGCTAATTCCATATGCAAGACTGCATATGAGGAAACTTCAATGGTATCTGAGAAGTGTTTGGACTCAACATTGCTGCAGCCTGGAAACAATAATTACCCACATTCCCTGCCTGCAACAGGAGTTTCGATGGTGGGCAAAAGCCTGTCACCTCAACACGGGACAGGCATTCACCTTACCCACAGCCAGGCAGACATTGACAACAGATGCATCAGATTATGTCTGGGGGGCCCATATGGCAGGAAGATGTATTCAGGGCACATGGTCCGCATGTCAAATGCATCTACATATCAATCATCTTTCAGAATGGCCTGACAGCCTTCAAGGATCAACTTCATCCAGGACAACTACTGATAGACGGACAATACTACAGTCATGTGGTGCATAAACAAGCAGGGGGGCACGCATTCCTACCCCCTCTGCAGACTAGCCATGAACTTGTGGGACACAGCACTGACTTACCAAGTACATCTGCAAGCACAATTCCTGCCAGGAAGGATAAATACTCTGACAGATGAACTAAACAGAAACCTAATGGATCCCCACGAGTGGAAATTGGATCCACAAGTCTTCAGCATGATAACAAGGAACTGGGGATGTCCGGACATAGACCTCTTTGGCTCCCTTCACAACTGCCAATTACAGAGATTCTGCACAAGGACTTATCACAAGCAAGCATGGAAAGTGGATGCTCTACCTTTCAGCTGGAAAAACGTAACAGTATATGCCTTTACCCCCACTGCCTCTCCTCCCCAAGGTACTCCTAAAGGTCAGACAAGAGAAGCCAAAAATGATACTGATTGCCCCAGACTGGCCCTGGCAGCACTGGTACCCAATCCTAAAGAGCTTGTCTCAATGCCCAGCTTGGACATTACCTCAAATTCCTCACTTGTTGACCCAACAAGACAGTCAGGTACTGCACAGCCAACTCAGGACCATAAACCTGGCAGCATGACGGATAATGTAGCCATTCAAGACACACCTCTCTCTAAAGCAGTGATGGATGTTATTTTGGAGGCCAGGAGGCCTAGCACCAGAAAATCCTATGCAGAAAAATGGAAGAGATTCTGTGCTTGGAACCAGGCACTAGTTATTGACACGACTGTTCCAAATATTCCTCAGATTTTGCAATACTTAACTGAGATGATGGATAAAGGCCTTTCCATTTCATCAATTAAAATTCATGCCTCTGCCATTTCAGCTCATTACAATACAGAACCACCTATTTTTTCTCATCCGTTGCTAAGGCAGTACCTCAGAGGAGCCAAAACATAAGACCTCCAAGGAGAGCACCAATACCTCAACTGTGTCTTGGAAAAACTCACACTGCCTCCGTTTGAGCCAGCTTCTGCAGCTGATATAAAATTCTTATCCTGGAAAACAGCTCTGCTCCTAGCAATAACCTCCGCTAGACGAGTCTCAGAGTTACAGGCACTCATGACTGTGGAACCTTTTATCATTTTCCATCCTGACAGGGTTTCTCTAAGGACCAACCCTACATTTTTGCCTAAGGTAGTGTCCAGTGTGGCCCTTAACCAAACAATTCATTTGCCTACCTTTTACCCAAACTCGCAGAATAAGGGTGAGAGACTTCTGCGTTCTTTGGACATTCACAGGTAGCTACGCTTCTACTTGGACAGAACCAGAGCTTTCAGAAAGACGGAACAACTTCTAGTGGCATATGCTGTAGGATCACAAGGAAAGCCTATCGCAAAACAGACTATTTCTAAGTGGATAGGCCACTGCATTCATTTCTGCTATTCACAGCATGTCAAATCAGTGCCTAAGGGCATTAGGCCACATTCAACCAGAGCAGCAGCCACTTCAGCAGCCTTCCTCAGAGGAGTACCAACCAAAGACATCTTAGAGGCTGCAACTTGGAGTTCAGTGCATACTTTTACAAAGCACTATCACTTACCTCTCTACTCTAAATCCAGGACAGGCTTTGCCACTGCAGTTCTGCAGGGCCTGATAGCCTTTCCTAATCCTATTTAGCACCAGCCTCCCAACCTTAGCTTTGGGATTCAACCCAATTGTAATGACTGCAACAGTGAAACATGGTGAACATAGTACAGTTGTGTACCTACCATAAATGTAGATGTTAGAGTGTATTCACTGTTGCAGTCCTGGTTACCCTCCCTCCATCCCCCTTTCTTTTGCTGGGTCTTATCTGTACTTCTCTATCCTATACAACCTTTTTGGTGTATTTGCTTGTAGATGAAGGAAATGTTGTTTTTGTGTATGCATTTCTTATTGCTATATTTTTCAGCCTACCTATTTGGGGCACCTGACATGTGGGGCAAGAAAAACTGAAGAAAATGGTGTCGGCTGCATCTTTTATACCCCTGGCGCACTGACGTCAGGGAAGAGGTGACAGCAACCGACGCTGGACCTAGACTTTGGAACTCTGGCCGACTGCGGGTAGCCTGCCAGCAGGATAACCCAAGTGTAATGACTGCAATAGTGAATACACTCTAACATCTACATTTATGGTAGGTACACAATTGTACTTTTTTTGTGTATGCATGCTTATTGGCATAATTTAGCCTACCTTTTTAGGGGCACCTGACATCTGGGGCAAGAAAAACTGGCTGCATCTTTTATACCCCTGGTGCACTGACGTCAGGGTGGAGGCGACAGCAACCGACGCCGGTCCCAGACTTTGGAACTCTGGCCGACTGCGGGTAGCCTGCCAGCAGGATAACCCAATTGTAATGACTGCAACAGTGAATACACTCTAACATCTACATTTATGGTAGGTACACAATTGTACTTTTTTTGTGTATGCATGCTTATTGGCATAATTTAGCCTACCTTTTTAGGGGCACCTGACATCTGGGGCAAGAAAAACTGACTGCATCTTTTATACCCCTGGTGCACTGACGTCAGGGTGGAGGCGACAGCAACCGACGCCGGTCCCAGACTTTGGAACTCTGGCCGACTGCGGGTAGCCTGCCAGCAGGATAACCCAATTGTAATGACTGCAACAGTGAATACACTCGAACATCTACATTTATGGTAGGTACACAACTGTACTTTTTCCATCAGGGCAGGCTGTAGTTGCGCACCATTCCCTCCTTCATGACAAAGGTGGTTTTAAAGTCATCCCTTAGGCAGGTTATTCACCTGCCAGTACACTTCCTAACCCTCAAAACAAGGAAGAAAAACCTTAATTCTGTTGATATGAGTAGACAGTTGAGGTTTTTATTTGCACACTAGAGAGTTTAGAAAGGCATACCAGCTATTTGTCTCCTTGGGATAAGAGAGGAAACCAATCAAGAAAATACCTTTATCCAACTAGCAGAGCATGTAAAATATTGTGTGATAAGTGCAAGAATTGGAGGAGGTTGGAAAAGATTGGAAAGAGAGAACAGAAGTGCAATTATACAAACTAAGAATGGGAAGAAATATGTACGGCTCCCTGGTACGCAATAAAGCAAAGAAGGCTTAGGTTGTTTGCTTTGAAATGTCAGCCTAGGTATTTTTATAACCTAAGCAGACTTCAGGGAATTTCTACCTCTGGCAGATACCAAATGACAGAAGGTGTGATGGGACAGCATAGATAATATGCTATTTGAAAATATAATGAGTTTGTAGATTTTAGAAATTCCCTACAGAGTACTTTGTTGGAAATGTTGGGGTGAGCAAATGGTTATAACTAAAGAAGTGATTCTTCTAAGCCAAGATACAGGATCTGAATTGCCCACATATTGTAAGACGTTTACTAAGTTAGTGTTACTGGCTGCCCAAAAAGCAGCTACTAGAAAATCAGAATAAAAGTCTAAACCATCTGTAATTGAATTACTGAAAATTTAAAGGTGATAAATGATGAGGGGTTGGGGTGTCACATCAGTGGTGTCAGTCTAGAGCCAATGGTCCACACTGCTGTCCAGCTACAACTGGAGATGGGACCTTTAAGAAAAGGGGTGGAGCCATTTATGCAGAGAAGAGTGGAATTTGTGGAAATGATACATGCAGAGTAATGTTTACGAGGAGAACTGAGGTTTAGGGGAGGGCAGGAATTGAGCAGTATATGTAGTGTTGATAAATGGTAGAAAGAAAGCCTATGTGTAATGCATGAATTTGAGAACTGCCATGTTTTTCTTTTCTTTCACTGAATGTATACCTATGCCATTGTCTATAATGTAAAAGAAATTTGCTAAAGGTGTTAAAAAGACCTCTGTCCACATGGCTCATTGTGTTTTCCTTTCGTTGTACAGCTTTTGGTAAACCTGTACACAGTCATGTCAAAGCTCACTTCTCTAGACCCACCATAGCCTTCCTCAGAGGGGCTGACTACTCACCGCAGCCTTTCTTGGAGGAGGTTGGTACTTTCTTCCTTGGAGGGGTTTAGTCACTGAAATGGAAAATACCATCATGGACCTCTGTCCATTTGTCCTCTAGGCAGTATGGTTTGTGGGCATCCTTGCAGGCCAGGGCTTGGTTTGTTGCTGATGTCCTACAAGGTCTACTCTCCTAACTACTAAAGTACTGTCATCCACCCTCTTACTTTGTGCTTTGAGAATCTTCCCAGAAACTAAGACTGCAACAATGAATAGAAAAATTAACACTGTATAGTCATGTTTGGAACTTACCATATAAGTAAATGTTGAAGTATATTGAATATATTCAGTAGCTTAATAAATAAAATAACGGCTCCGGTGCACAAATGAATAATCCACAAAGCTTTATTCCAAATGAAAGTGAAGCGCTTTTCATCTACCCTGCCAGTTTGGTAGACTTCATCAGACAAATCAGCTGTGCAAAACAAGAGAGTTAAATACATTTTTTAAAATAAGATTGACATGACAACCAGCCTATGACAATTACAATACACAAAAGTCTGAATAAAAACAAATCCTTACTGGCCAAAGTAGTTTCAGGACGCTCCTCACTCTAAGTTATTTATTTATGTATTCCAGTTTGATTACCGGAGAGGTCCACTGGGCTTAAGGGCCCGTTTTCAGTGGAGGCCCGGGGAGAAAAGCTCCACATAGCAAAGTTAATTACATGAGAATATCAGAGTTAGAGTACAAACAATGGGTTCCTTTAACAAGAAAAAGTCAGACAATTCAGAAAGATAAACAAACAAGCTTTTAGTATAAAGGCTAGATATTATTATCTAGTTACAAAATGAATCAGTGGATTGAGAGTAAGGTAGGAAGAAAAGGTTAGCCTGGAGTAAAGGGGGAGGAGGGCATGAGAGGTTTAGGTGGAAGAGCGCAGTTGCATTTCCTGTTCAGGTAGAGGTAGGAATGAAGTTTTGAAGATAAGATGGTTGTTACAGGTCCTTAGAGAGGAGGGTAGAGCATTCCATTTTTTGCTAGGGTAAAGGATAGGAGAAGCTGGCCAGCTGGGCACTTGGGTTTTTGAATGGTGATCAGGTTTTGGTGAAAGGATCTAAGGGGTCTGAGAGGGGTATAAGGTTGTAGAATGTTAGATAGAGCAGAGCAGTTAGTGGGTTGGAATAGTAATTTGTGGGCTGTGGTAATTTGGAGAAAGTCAAGTAGCTTAGGGAGTTCAAGCCAGTTTAGAGAATGAAGGGAGGTACAGTGATGAGAGGAGGATTTGGCATTGGTAGCAAATCTGGAAATTTTGTTGTAACAAACTTCAAGTTTGGAGGTGAGTGTGGAAGATACATTAGTGAGCAGAGGAGCACCATACATAAGAGAGGGAAGGAGATAGGTAGAGGCGAGAGTTAGTCTGGTGGAAGGAGAGGGAAGGAGGTAGGTAGAGGCAAGAGTTAGTCTGGTGGAAGGAGAGGGAAGGAGGTAGGTAGAGGCAAGAGTTAGTCTGGTGGAAGGAGAGAGGAAGTACTCTACCTATTTAATTATACTATACATATAAAATACAAAATATGCAAAAATAGTCATAAAATGTATCAATTGACACTTTCCAAGTACTTAAAACTAATAAATATAATTTAACGCAAAAGACTTTTCAGTTTTAAAATACATGACAGTGAAGTGATTTCTTTCAAACCTGGATCTGTGTAAGAATTTAATCTTAACTGCCATATTAATTCACACTTTTCTAAAAGAAGTTGGTAGGGGCCTCCTTTTAAAACTGGGGTGGCTTGATCTATTACCCTAAACAAAAAACTGTCGGTGGGGTTTTCCTTACAATGCCTAGCCAGTGCATTTAAACTGTTTTTCTTTCTAATATTGTATACATGTTCGTATATCCTATCTCTCAGCCTCCTGTCAGTCTTCCCTATGTAAAACGCAGGGCATAGCTGGCAGGAAGCCAGGTACACCATTGCTTTGGAATTACAGTTAAACCTACCCCTCGTCTGATATTTCGTTTTACCCACACTGAAATTTGATTCTGTTGAAATGAATTTACAGTAATAGGTTTAACTGTCTGATGAAGTCTACCAAACTGGCAGGGTAGACTAAAAGCGCTTCACTTTCGTTTGGAGTAAAGCTTTGTGGATTATTCATTTGTGCACCGGAGCCGTTATTTGATTTATTTTGCTTGTTTGGTCCGTGTCGTTGCTTAGTCTATATTCAGTAGCTTAACGGGTAACACACTTACATTTTGTGCAGAAAGCTGTGGGTTCTATTCCTACACCAGCTAGTTGGATTAATTTTTCCAGTGATGACACTGCAACCTCCATCCTCCTGAGTTGTTGGTAGTTCAGATGAATGTAAAGAATTCCATGGCACTTCTTGAAAAGAGTAGGGGAAGTGCCTTGACCAGAATTTCCCCTAGTCAGTATTAACACCTCAGACCTCCCCTGGAAAGAAGTCTTTGGCCTAGTGGGTCTAACCTGGTCAACAAAGTGTGAATAAATAAAATCTTCACTGGTGCTGGCCAGGTTGTCTCCTCTTTTCCCCCCTTTTGTCTGTTTTTCTATTCTTAGTACCCTGGTTCGAAGTGATGTCATCCTCCCTCCTTCCTTTTCATTCTTCCTGGAGAAGGTGACTGGGGAGCTCTGGTGTCACCTAGGGCACAGAGGACTTGGTACCATCTTGTCCATTAGGTCTTTGCTCCCAAGGACTTTTAAGCTGCCCTTGTTCGGGGCAAGAAAGATCTGAAGATGGTGTTGTATAACTGCTGTCCTTGTGTAGTGTTAGAAAGGAGTCTGCAGTCACTCAGAAGGGAGTCTGCAGTCACTGTTAGGGGAAGGTGTATTGGTTTCACTGGAACATATATAGCACGGGTTTGCCACTTGCTACATACATTTCTACTGGGCATTTAATTAGATGGGTTTAAGAGTATTTTAATGAAGGTATCAACTGCTTCTTTGGTAGAATTGGCATCTTTCTTTGCACCCCAAGTGAGAAATTTATTGAAATTTAAATTTTTTTGGATAAACTATGTTCTTGAGCAATACAAAAAGACTGATTTTTTTTCCCCCTCAGGGCTGTAAAAAATGTTGATTTACTGGAGATTTTGTAATTGCAAAACATTAGTAATGTTAGGAACATTCACTATTGATGTCTCGGGTAGTTTTGTAACATAAATAGTACACCTGAGAGAGATGGAGATTCTGTACCTACAAAACATTAGTAATGTTAGGAACACTCACTATTGATGTCTCAGGTTTTTTTCTAACATAAATAGTACACCTGAGAGAGAGACAGAATCTGTACCTGCAAAACACTAGTAATGTTAGGAACACTCACTATTGATATATCTGGTAGTTTTGTAACATAAATAGTACACCTGAGAGGGATTGTAGATTCTGTACCTCTGCAGCAAACCTCCCGTGTGCTTTAAACAGTGCAAGTCTAGCTTCCAAGTCAAGTCGTTATGGTTGGATGGTGTGACAAATGTTTACCCCAGGGGTTGGTATATCAAGAATGTAAGTTAACCTGACTTAAATATTTGCAAGGGAGCACATGTAGGCAAAAGATGCTTGTTCAAACTGCCTGCCTAGGACTGATCTTTGAAATTGAAACAGCATCTGTTAGAGAACGTACAGATTGTGTGTGAATGTGTGAAATGGAGTGCAGATTGGTGTGAAGGAGTGAAATGGGGTGTATTCAGTCTCTACGTTTAGCACATCATGATTGGTTTTGGCACCTCAATTTGGGCACATTCAGTGTCATGCAGTGACAAATTACAGGAATCAAATGGCCTTTTTTTCTAGCGCCAGATTGCTCTGGCACTTTGTAAGTCAAACTCCTATATATTTTGTTGGTAAAAAGCGCATCTTTCCTTAAGTGGAAACATGAAACTGTGTACAAATCTGAAAGGAGAAGGCTGTGTGGTCAGACACTTTTAGCACTAAATACACAAGGTGTTTTGCCTGAGAAGGGTGGTAGGATGTACACTGTGGGCAGACTAAGAAATGAGGACATAAGAGCAGAAGCCAGAGTAGCTCCAATTGCTGAAATGATCAAAGAGAACAGATTACTGTGGTTTGGGCACATGTGTAGAAAAGCAGAAGACAATCTGGTGAGGAAGATTTGGGACAGACAGAAAGAAGGTAAGAGGAAGCGAGGACGTCCAGCAAAGAGGTGGATGGATTGTGTGAAAGAAGATCTGCGACAGTCAGGCATGAGTGTTGAAGAAGGCAGGAGTGTGGCACTGAATCGAGAGAGATGATGACAGTTAACATGATACTCCCACCTCATGTAGAAATGGGAACAAGGGGGCTGATGATGATGACACAAGGCTACAGTATTACCCTTACCCCCTTAGCTGTAGTATTGTAGCTGAACAGGACCAGAAACTGATAGATTGCGTGGAATGCATTAATGTGCTTGCACAAGACAAGTTTATTTTTGTTACTTTTAAAAAGCTTAAAAAAAAAAAGCATTGTACTGAAAATGCAATTATTCCCTCTTGGAGAGTGACAACATGTTTCTACATTTTCTTTGTAGATGTAGACTACGAAGTAAGCATAGCTTGTGGCAAAATATTTTAAAATCTTTTTCTCACTTAAATTTTAATTTTGAAGTGGAAAAAAAGGCTCACTACTACTCTGCCATGAAGTAGTAAAGTTGGAAATGTAATGTAGCATTGTGCTGTATTCCTCTGCATCTGATCTTTAGTTTGTTGATGTTCTTTGTATTTCACTGTTGCAGTCATCACACTTTGGTTATCTACCTGCTGGTAGCCCTCAGTCGGCCCGAATACCAGATACTTAATATTTCTGTGTCGGTTGCTGTCGCTCCAAGACTGATGTCAGGTCGTCAAGGGTATAAAAACAGGCAGCCGACGCCATTACATCAGTCTTTCTTGCCAAGGAGCCGGAAGCAGCGGTTCACACGAGTGCCGGTCGGCCGCTACCTGAGTTTTCGTTTCCGAATTTAATCATCCTGAAGTCTTCTAAAGCTAAGTACCCCATTGGGAATCCTTTTTTCTTGCTCTAACGTATGTCAAAAAAAGTTGACCATCGTTTCGCCTGTGGAAAGCAAATACCACACCGAGATTTCCTTTCTTACTGCGTCACCTGTTTAGGCTCAGATCACGACATACCTCGCTGTCGGTTTTGTGCTTTGTTCAACGCTCAAACTATTCGTCTGGCCTTTGTCTCTAAATACTTTGGCTGTCGATCTCTATATTCCGAAATTGCTTTGGTAAGCCATCCGACTACCGATCTTCCAAAACAAGTAAGGATAGAGATGGACTGCATAGGGCCAAAACTGCTGACGATGCTTCCATTAAGCTAGTCGCCAGTTTGCCAGTACTCAGTGAGGTGCTTTCGCAGCCCCTGATGCCCGCTTCGATGGATTTGCAGGCCGCTACCTAGACCTGTTCGGAGTCTGGTATGTCGCGAGACTCTTCTTTGACTAAGGAACCTGCGGATGTCTCTACCTTGGATGGGTCCAGAGCCACTGTGCAGGCACCAGCTTCTGGGGAATTTCTTCACACTACCGATTTTCGACCCAAACCAGCTACTACTTTCGCAACTTCGGTTCTGAATAAAACTACCGAGTTTCTAAGCCCAAGAGTATGCGCTACGCCTAAAAAAATGACGACCAAAACTCATGCACCTGCTTCCTTGCAATAACATCAAATGCTTAAAATGTCAGAAGACCTAATTATGCTGATTAGGGGAAGCCAGCCTTCCCCTGCTAAGAGAAAGAGCCCTGTCCCCAGCAGCTCTAACAGACCAAGAGTCAGACGACTCTGAGGTTTCTGAATATGAAGACATGCCTTTATCTGCTTATGAGGATTCAGATGGAGAGGAATCCATTCCCTCTTCTTCCCCTCCAGAGGATTTTTCTTTTGGTGAAACCCTGCGTACTTTGAGAGCATTTCCATTGGGAATGCCAAGACTATCCTCAGTCCAAAAAGAGACTCAGAGAATTTTTACATTTGCCACAACAGACCTTTAGCAGTACCTGCAGTTCTGGATGTTGTGGATGATATCTTTATGGAATCCAGTCTTACTCCTGATACTTTACCCCCTGCTCCAAGGAAACCAGACGGCTACTACAGAGTCCCTGACTCTCTCAAATTTCTTTTCAAAAATCCTACTGCTGACCCAGAAGTAATTTCCTAGGGGCCTAAAGGCATAAAAGCAACTACAGCTAAGAATCCCACCCCTTCAGACAGGGATTCCCGAGCTTTAGACAGATGGGGTAAAAAAGTATACACCTCTGCAACTCTCGCCATTAGGGCATTGTATTGCCAGTTTCACATGCTGAAATACCAGCAATATATTATGGAACTTATTAAGCAAAAATTATGTACCTTTACAGACTGTGCAGAAAATAAAGAATTACAAGAGCTTATGCATTCTGCAAGCCAAGTCAGCAAGCATACTTTGCAATGTGGTTTTGATGCCCCTAGAAGCCTCTTGCAGGGCAGCAGTCACTGGTTCTGTACTGAGAAGGCATGCTTGGCTTACGGAACAGACCTTGCCAGACCATGTCAAATCAAAATTACTAGACGCTTCTTTGAATAAAGACAGTCTGTTTGGCATCAAAGCAGAAGAGGTTCGAAAAAAGATGGAAGAAAAAGCTAAATCTATGCAGACAGTCAAATATTTTTTTTTAAAGTGCAGCCTCATAGATTCAGTAGGCATTGCCCCTCGAAACATTGGTCCTTTCCAGCACCCCTCAAGGCCATCTCAAACTAGAGTCAGGGGAAATGGACCCCCTCCCCCGATTACAGTTTCAGGGTATGCAGAGATCTAAGCAATGGAGTGCCTCCAATTCAAAAACAGGGAGTGCTAAGCCACCCCTTTCAGAAAGAATTCACAATGACTTCTCAACTCCACTCCTCCCCTCTGCCCAACTGCTCGTGCCCCTAGGAGGAAAACTTGCTCATCATGCAAAAAACTGGACTTCAATCACCAAAGACCGATGGGTTCTCAACATTGTATCCCAGGGGTACAAATTTTACTTCCACTCACTGCCAACCCCAAAAGGGTTCCCAGGCCTTCCTCCAAACCAGTGGACAGAGGCACAAAACCAAGTTCAATCCCTGCTTCTCCATAAAGGCAATTCAAGCTGTTCCTGCAGAACAGATAGGTCAAGGGTTCTATTCCAGACTTTTCCTGGTATGCAGAAAAGAGGGCACTTGGTGCCCAATCCTAGATCTTTCCACTCTAAACACCTCCCTGCTGGTACTTGAAAATGCTCCCCCTTCAGCAGCTTCTTCCTGTGCTGGCCAAAGAGGCCTGGTTAGCCACCCTAGACCTAAAAGAAGCCTATCTGCACATCCCTGTCAAGGGACTCATGCAGAAATACCTAACCTTCATGGCAGGATCTATGCATCATCAGTTCTCTGCACTTCCCTTTGGCTTATCCACTGCTCTGAGTTTTCGCAAAATGCCTGGCTCCAGCCATTGCCTGTTGCAGACAGAAAAAGATTCAAATTTACCCGTACTTGGACGATTGCCTGAGTCAGGCAGACAGGAAAAACTGTTGCAGCATCTGATATTTGTAAAGAACCTTCTAACCTCCCTGGGGTACACTATCAATGAAAAGAAATCAAAACTGGTCCCCAGTCAAAAGATTGTATTCCTGGGAGCAAGCTTGGACACAGCATCCCAGATGGCATTCCTTACTCCAGAAAAACAAGCCTATCTGACAGGTTACTTCACTCAAATGGCCACCAGAACCCAGCTATCCGCAAGGAAAATTCTGCAGGCCCTAGGGTTCATGGCCTCTTGCATTCTACTAATTCCATATGCCAGACTGCATATGAGGAAACTTCAGTGGTACTTAAAAAGTCTTTGGTGCCAACATTCTCAGGACCTGGAAACCGTCATACCTTGTCTAAGGACAGAGTTTCTTTGGTGGGCAGCAGCATGCAACCACAACAAGTGACTTCCCTTTACTCAACCCCACCCCACCCAGACCCTAACCACAGATGCATCAGACTATGCCTGGGGGGCACACCTAGATGACAAGTGCATTCAGGGCCACTGGAGCCCAAATCAAATTTATCTGCACATCAACCAAAAAGAGATGCTAGCTGTTAAGCACGCTCAGACAGCTTTCATATCCCTACTCTCACCAGGACCCCTGCTAATAAAAACAGACACCACAGTTATGTGGTACATCAACAAGTAGGGGGGAACCCACTCTGCAGGCTAGCCATGGCCCTGTGGAACACGACCTTGGACATGCATATTCATCTGCATGCTCAATTCCTGCCAGGCAAACAAAACTGTCTGGCAGACGACTTAAGCTGAAATTTCATAGACCCACACGAGTGGTGATTAGAACCCAACACCTTCAGCTTTCTAATACAGAAATTGGGGACCCCAGAAGTGGACCTCTTTGCCTCCCCCTGCAATCACCAGCTTAGCAAATTCTGCACCAGGACACCTCACAGCAGGGCCTGGAAAGTGGATGCCCTATCCTTCCAGTTAAAAACCTCTCAATCTATGCATTCCCCCCTCTGCCTCTACTCTCAAAAATATTACTCAAGATGAGACTGGACAGACCAAGGGCAATCATGATTACCCCGGACTGGCCACTCCAGCACTGGTACCCACTACTGCGCAGCCTGTCACTGGTGCCATCCTGGCACCTACCCCGGATCCCAACCTTCCTCACTCAGCAGGGGGGACAGATCTTGCATCTGCAGCTGCAAATCCTGAATCTTGCAGCCAGGCTTATTCCTTGATTTCTCCCCAGGGACCAGCCTAAGCAAGCAGGTGCTGGACATCATTCTTGAAGCCAGAAGACCCAGTACAAGGAGATCCTATGCTAAGTGGAAAAAGGTATTGTTCCTGGATTCAGTCTAAAGGAGAGGACACAGCACTGCCCTCCTTACCTCTAATCCTGGATTACCTAGCAGATCTACTCCACAGAGCCTATCCTTCTCCTCCATTAAGATTCATGCCAGTGCTATCTCGGCTCATTACAACACTGAGCCCACCCCTCTTCTCTCACCCTCTCATCAAACAGTTCCTGAGAGGGGCAAACAACTTAAGGCCACCTAGGAGAGCACGCACCCCAGCTTGGGACCTTAACTTTGTACTAGAAAACTCACGCTACCCCTTCGTGAGCTTGCAGTGTAAGCAGAGTTAAAATTCCTCTTGGAAAACAGCCTTGCTTCTGGCTATCACTTCAGCTAGAAGAGTGTCTGAGCTACAAGCACTTATGGCTGTGGAACCCTTCATTATTTTTCATGCTGGCAGGGTGTCCCTCAGGACTAACCCTTCCTTTATGCCTAAAATGGTGTCCAGTGTGGCTCTGAACCAATCTGTCCATTTGCCAACTTTCTTCCCTGATCCTCAAAATAAAGGGGCTAGGATCCTGCACTCCTTGGGCATGCACAGACAGCTCAGATTCTACCTTGACAGGACTAAGCCCTTCAGGAAATCTGACCAATTACTAGTCAGTTTTGCACCAGGGGCAGAGTGCAGGGCCGTTTCAAAACAAACAATTTCCAAATGGATAGCACACTGTATCCATTTCTGCTACAAAACCCTCAGGGCAAGTTCTACCTCTGCAGCATTCCTCGGGGGAGTCCCTACCCAGGAACATTCTGGAAGCTGCTACCCTAGAGTTCTGTACACACCTTCACCAAAGATTGCCACATGCCTATCTTTTCCAAATCCAGGGTGGGTTTTGCAACAGCAGTCCTGCAGGGCATACTAGCCAGCCCCAACTCTTCTTGACTGCCTCCACCCATTCTTCAGCTTTGGGAATCAACCCAAGTGTGGTAACTGCAACAGTGAAACATGAAGAACATAGTACAGTTGTGTACACTTATCATAAATGTAGATGTTAGAGTGTATTCACTGTTGCAGTCCTAATTTCCCACCCTCCAGCCCCCTTGTCTCTCTTTCTCTCCTCTCTTGTTTATTACTCACCCTTTATAGGGCTATTGGTATTTACTTTTTATTGGTGGTGTTTTCCCACCATAACTTGGCTCCCTAGTTGGGGAGCTCCTGATATTTGGGGGCAAGAAAAACTGATGTAATGGCGTCTGCTGCCTGTTTTTATACCCCTGATGACCTGACGTCAGTCCTGGAGCAACAGCAACTGACGCAGAAATACTAAGTCTCTGATATTCAGGCCGACTGAGGGCTACCTGCAGGCAGATAACCCAAGTGTGATGACTGCAACAGTGAATACACTCAAACATCTGCATTTATGGTAAGTGTACACACAACTGTACTTTTTATACAATTAAGGTATGGAATTCATAGCTCTTTGCAGTAGAGAAAATACCTTTTTTTTTTTTTCCTCCTTCTTTAAAGGTGTTTGCTTATTTAAGCAGTGAGTAGTCTTTTGCAACTTTTGATCTGAATACAGTACCTCTGATACTTTGGGCCGGGTGTGTCTGGCGTTTGGCTTAGAGTACTAAGGAGCTGTTAAGCTGTTTCCTGTAGTCCAGTGGTGCAGGGTTCGATTCCCTCAGCCTCCATCACCTAACTGTATGACTTTGAGTAAGTTAGTTAACCAGACATGACTCCTGGGCCGAGTCTGAAAAAGGTCCATAAAGATCAGTGTTTACCCTGGAAAACAAATATAAATGCATACATTGTTGTAGCTGTTCTGCCCAGCAATAAATAGTCAGTAAACAAGTGTTTGTTTCTAAGCGGTTAATTACAGAGGTAAATCATTTTTTAACCTTAACTTTAAATGTAGGTGACTTGAGTATTTCATTGGTTCCTTTTTGCTCAGAGACTACAATACCCTTTCTGCCTACTGCATCAGGAGGTTGATTTTTGTTTGGTTTATAGGCAGATTGCCAAGTGATGTGGCAGTCTCACAAGCCTTTGTGCCAGACCCTTGCATAGTAATTCCCTGTGTATTCAGTCCTTCATTTTGTACAGGGGACTTGAGTCTGTTTTCAATGATTGCATGGTCATGAAACCACCAAACTTTGGAAGTCTAATTGTTGTGGAGGGCAATGCTTTATTTCTGTAAGCTGCATGATACAAGAAGAGAGAACTGTTTCCAGGCAGTAATGGAGAATGTTTATGTTGCTGTGAAGACTGTGGCTACCTTCCTGTTGTACAGTGTTCAAAGGCTAGAGTTAGCGATGCAAATGAAGTAGTTTTTATATCAGTATCTTTGCAGCGTTTGCTTATCAGCAGGACTGCATTACCTTCCTGTTGTGCTGAGGAACAAGGTGTTAACTCAGTGGGAGATGCATTTTCTCTGTAAATGTACATTTTTATGCTACTGAATCTAATAATGCATGTTGCAGATGAGAAGATGTAGCACTGCTACGATTTTTTTTTTTTTGAGGATAGGCAACAAAAGGGTTAATATTGAGGTTTTAAGAATTTCCTATTTAGTTATGCATGACAGGAAGGTAAGGTTTAGAATGCTGTTGGATGTCTTTGCATTAAAGGCTGGGAGATAAGATAAGCTGAGTGTAAGAACACAGCAAGGAAAAGGTTGGTGTCAACTCAGCAAGTCGGTTAGTTATTCATAGATAAATCAGCTCTGCTTTAAATGTAATAAAAAGTGAAGCAAAGAAATAAAAACAAGAACACGATTTCCTTAATGAAAGGAAAGTATAACACCTCATACCTGCTCTGTGATGTAATTTAATTAACTTCTACTTTCTACTCAAGAAGGGTTTGAATGTGAACAGCTTTAAACCTTTATCATCTGGAGGTGCCATAAGGATTTTCAATGTGGTTTCTTATTTCAGTAATCGTGTATGTCCTTCTATTCCTCTATTGCAGTATTCTTAACATGAGGCAGTTGCCTGCCGTGATGACCCCGACATCAGCCAGTATACAAAAGACTTTCACTACTAGCGGTGCATGGTACATAGCTTGTAGGTTGCTGTCATATGTCGGCCGTAAAAGTGACACACCCTCGTCAGAACAACTTTGCTGCCAGTCCGGACTCTTCACCTGTATGTACGGTCTGCTCGCTGAAGTGGTTATCTCAACATTTCAGATAAGTGCTCCTGTTGAGGAATTCTTTTTCTACCTTTTTCATTGTGACTAGGTTTAATGTCATCCAGGAAAGGCAAATGTTCTTGTGGACATCTGATTCCACATAGACAATCACCAGCAGTGCCTTTTCTGTCTCGGGCCTACCCACGATCACAGATCTTGTTCGATCTGCTGGGTCTTTGTGCCTAAAACCTTGAGAAGCCGATAAACTTCCCTTTCCATTTATTTAGAAAATCAGCACCTGAAACTCCTCGCGAAGAGCGCTATGGAGGGTTCTGCAGGGCCTGAGGCTGAATCACTTCTTACGCAGAAGGCCAAGAAGCCTAGGCCTGAAACTTCTGCTGCACCTCCAGTGGTGGACTTCTCTCCTCAGGTAATAACTAAGCCAGAGAAATGCTCAGCCCCTGTGTCCGAACCACAGGCTGACCTCGTAGTGGTGGCTGCCTTGGAGCAAGATGAGACCACATCTTTTGAGGTAATGCAGGTGTCCAGTACTGTTGTCCAGTGGGGAGGCTAGACTCGTAACCGAGGGCCCTAGGGGGGACTCTCCCAAATTTTAGTTATGACGTGAATTCTGACATCATAGAAACCAGGCCTATGTCTGGTCCACCAACCCTACATAGAGTGGAAATGCATACTAAAAAGAAAGAAGACAAAGCATTTATCATGGCCCTCTGATCCACTTCTGGATTGGAAAAATTTTAAACAGGGTATTTTTAATGCCCTTATGTCTCTTAGACCTTCTGCTGGGGTTTCAGTCCCAGCCACACCCTGGATTACCTCTCCACAAAAAAGGGTCAGGGAAGAGGCTTCTTCTGAGGAGGACGAATCTTCAGAGAAAGTCTTTAGCATCCCCTTTTCAGATCCCCTCCCCCTGGATTACGCTTCCCTGGAGGAATACTCCAATGGCACTGACTCCCCAATGGAGGAAATAACCCTCATTGAGACTAGGTAAGATGAGGGAGCATTTTAAATGGGACAGTTGTGAGATATCTGAGGTCCAAAAAGGTACTACGAACTACTTCAGGTAGACACTCCTAGTCCCTCAGAGGTCCCTCCAGTCGTACCTGCCTTAGATGTTTTTGCATCCTCCAGTAAGGCTCTTGACTCCCAGCTCCCCTGTACCTAAGAAACCAGACAGTTTGTACAAGGTGCCTGAGGGCTGTAAGTTCTTGTTCAAAGCTCGTTCTGCTGACCCTTCTGTCATCACTGTGGCTTTTGATAAGGCCTCTAGGCTGCCTACTTCCACCACCCTGCTTTCCTCTGACAAAGACAGCAGATATATGGAAAGGTTGGATAAAAAGGTATACACTTCTGCCACCTTCGCCTTTTAGGGCTATAAATTATCAGGCACATATACCTTGGGACTCCTGTCCAACTTTCAAAGATTATTTCTGATATGCCAGGCTCAGTATAAATCTTTGGCATCATCCCCGATTGGAAATTCCTCTCAAGTGACCCGACATTTAGTAAAATCTAGCTCTGATGCTGTGGGGGGTGTCAGCTAGGGCAGCTGCCACGAACTCGGTCCTGAGAAGATTTGCTTGGCTGAGGCTCCAACCTTTACCAGAGGACATTATAGGTTCATAGGTGTTTACTAGGCTAACAACCACAAGGGCCTTTTTAAGCCTAGCCATGCATCTCACATCTTTGACAAGGTCTGATACCCTTGATAAGTGTAAGCATGGGCCTGGGAGATGAACCATTTATAAGTCAACTATGTCCATTAGAGACATGGGTGCCAAACCAAGGATGAATTGTTGGTTTCCCATCCAATTGTCCAAGTTACCCTTGAATTGGTTTGGTGAGGACCTCTGCTTCACTTGGATGGGGGAGCTTGGTAGTCTCTGGGATACATACCTATCTGTCCAGCAGGTCCTATTTATATCACAGGCAAGGTTAGGCTTTAGAATGGGTAATTTTGGTGCTCTTTGTTTTGTGGATATGCAGGGGGGGGTTCCATTAGAGTGGGGACCGACAGTGCCCTGTATGCCAGGCCTAGATCTCCCCTCAAAAGCCTGTAGGAGACAGAATACAGGGATAGGCCCTTGAGGCAGTCTGCATGGGACATATTGCTTATGCCCTGTATTCTTTTAATGAGGAACCTCTGTGGACATTCCAGTTGTTGGATATGCCTGGTTAGGTACATGCCAAAGGGGGCATTGTACTCAATGATAGGTCTGAATGCCGAATACAGAAGAACAGTGACTTCCTTGGACATAGATGCCATACCTTTGTTTATAAGTTGTGCAACATAGAATGATTTCCTCACTGCTGTAGACATATGATGATCAAAGGTAGATTACTGTCTGTGTGTCCCCAAGTCCTTCACTACTGGGTCAGCTCTGAGTGGTGTGTTGTCAATATATCTACCAGGGACGGATGACTTCCTAAAGGATAACGTTATGCATTTCTTGGCATCTAGTTTTAGTTCATGGCTCTGCCACCAGTTGTTTCTGTCAGCCCCTCCTGGAGAATATTTGTGTCAGTGTGAGATTCAGTGACGGCTCCTAATTAGCAGTCATCTGCAAATTTAGTCAGCCAGAGATCACTGACAGTGGTCTTGACTTCTGAGAAGTAAATGTCAAAAAGGAGTGGTCCAAGAACTAATCCCTGAGGGACTCCACTTGTGACTAGCTTCTTTGTAGAGGTGGACTCCCCATTTCTAAATTCCTGGGTCCTGTTTGTGAGAAAGTTGGATGCCCCCTGGACAATTCAGCCTTCTTTGGCCCTGCTGCTGCAGGATTGTTCAAAATCTTACAGGAGAAGGGAAAAGAGATGCAGGAACTAAAACACATCTGGTCTCCCCTGTACTAAAATTCCAAAGGAAATATCCTTATAAGCCAGTGTTTGTTAAAAGGCAATCACGGCCTCCTCTAGCTAAGGCTAAAGAGTCTGTCAAGAGACCTCAGCACTTTAGGACTCCACTACAAACCCCACCTCAAAAATATTTCTTTCCACACAGCCAGGGTACATCTGACTATTTGGAACCCAAACATCCACCCCTTTCCTTACGCCTTTCTTGGGAAGACTTAACACAGGATGCCTGTGTGCTCTCCACTATAAAAACAGCCTAATTCATGGTATTGAATTCTCTCCCACCGTTCAGGTTTATGCTACAATCTCCCAGAGCCCAACTGCCTTATTTCCCAAAGGTGTACTACAATATCTGTTGGGTCAAGGCACCATTCAGGCAGTATCATCCACCCAAAGGGAAAAAGTTTCTGTTCAAAGATTTTTTTGGTACCAAGAAAAGAGGATCCATGGAGATGCATCCTCGACCTGTCCTACCTCAACACCTTCCTGAAAGTTCCCACAATCAGAATGCTTGCCTTGCAAACTTTTTTCCCTTATCCCACAAGTCTACATGGCTTCCATAGACATAAAGGATGCTTACCTACACATCCCCATTCATTCCAGTTGCAGGAAGTACTTAAGATTCTGTGTGACTTCCTGGCACTTTCAATTCTCTGCCTTGCCTTTTGGTCTCTCCACATCCCCCCAGAGGAATTTATGAAATGTCTAATCCCAGCAATTGCTTATTGCAGACTTCCAAGGCATTCAAGTCTTTCCCATACCTGGGCGACCTTCTCTTTCAAGCAGTTAGTCCAGGAGCACTGGAACACAATGTAAACTCCACTATCTCCATCTTAAAATCTCTGGGGTTCAAAATCATCTTCCAGAAATCTGCTGTTTCCCTATCCCAAGACCAGATATTTCTGGGATACAGGCTACAAATAGACCTTAGGAAAGTATCCCTCCCCACTCAGAAGGCTCAGCTCATTTCCTTCTTCCAAAACCTCATCCCGATGACTCGCATCACAGCCAGGACCTTTCTCGTAACCCTTTGCTTTATGGCATCCACCATCCCAGTGCTTACCTTGGCAAAACTGCACCTTATGAAACTACAGCGGTACCTGCAGTCAGTGTGGATGCAACATGCACATCCGCTAGAGAGCCCAGTTCCCCTTCTCCCTTGTTTAAAGAGGGAGATTACTGGTGGATTCAACAGTTGAATGCCAACCCATGTCTCCCACTCCATCCTTTACCACCAGTTCAGGAGATGTTCACAGATGCCTCGGACACAGGCACAGCTTTCGGCTCCATAAAAAAGCATGAGGGACCTGTTCCCCGTCTCAAAAAAGGGAACACTTCAATATAAAAGAAATGAGGGCAGTCCTGGCTCTTCAGACCTTTCAGACCCTCTTCATCCCAGGCCCTCAAAGTTTACACAGGCATGTGGTGTGTAAACAAACTGGGAGGGATGGTGTGTAAACAATCTGTGAGGGACAAAGTCGTACCTCCTTTGCAGGCTAACCCTGCAAGTATGAGAATTGGCTGTCAAACTTCAAACCCCCCTTTAGGGTATGTGTATTCCTTTCATTCAAAGTGTAGTGGCAGACACAGTAAGCGGGTCCAAAACACAATCCCACAAATGGATGCTACACAGGGAAGTGTTCCTGGACATTGTCCACAGATATGAGTTACTCCACAAGTAGACCTTTTTTCCTCCCCCATGAACAGACAGCTTCCATTATTTTGTGCCAGAGATCCTCATCCTGTGGTCTGGAAGATGGACAGTCTCAGCTTTTCATGGGATGGGACGTTTCTGTATGCATTCCCTCCCCTTCCTCTCATTCCAAAAGTCCTGCTAATGATTCATCAGGACAAACCAAGAATCTTGATGGTGACTCCCTTTTGGCCAAGACAGGATTGGTTCTCCCTGCTTCTGCATTTAGGCAAGGGCAATCCAGTCTGGTAACCCAGTACAAGAAAACTGTACTTATCCAAGTAGAAGAGGTTTTCAATCTGGTGTCTTTCCCCAAAGCAGGATCCACTGACAGGTGGAAGTCCCTTTGGTTCTGTCAACGCTGTGTGAATGTCTAGATGCTGGCTTGACATACTCCTCAATCAAATTGCACTTGTCAGCTCTTTCTGCCTGTCTGCCTCTGTCTCCTCCTTTGGCTTGCAGATTTGAGGCTAAACAATTAAAAGGCATCCTTCACATAGGCCCCCCGAGATCTTCTGTTTATATTGTAGATATTGTGACCCTTTTTTGTTCCCTTTGAGCCGGCAGCTTCCGCCCCCTTGAGATTTTGATCCTGGAAAACTAGTTGAACGACGCAGTGGTGCAGCGGTTGCATTATCACCTCACTGCAAGAGGTTCTCCGGTTTGATTCTCTACTGGAGTGCCTTCTGGATGGAGTCTGCATGTCCTCTCTCCATTCGTGTGGGTTTCCTCTGGGTGCTCTAGTTTCCTCCCACGTTACAAAGATGAGTCTGGAGCATTTCTCCCTGGGCCTCTGCTGAAAGGTAGCTTCATTCCAAGTTGAACTTTCCCAGTAAACAAATGTTTTTATTAAATAAATAAGTAAGTAAATAAATTAGATATTTTGCTGCTTGCACTAACCTCAGCCAGAAGGGTTTTTGAACTACAGGCCCTAGTGGCTTTCCCTCCTTTGTTGGTGTTCCACAGAGACAGTGTGTCTCTTTGCACCAACCCTTCCTTTATGCATAAAGTGGTAAATTGGTTGAGGGATAACTCCTCTATTTATTTACCTACATTTTTCCGCACCTCCACAGAACTCTGCGGAGAGGATTTTGCACACCTTGGATGTGCACAGACACCTTAGGTTCTACCTTGACAAAAGAAAGGATATCAGGAAATCAGGCTAGTTATTTGTCTCATTCCACCCTAGAGCTTTAGGGCTCCCTGTCTGTAAATGCAGCATTTCCAGCTGAATCTCTAAAGCCATTTCCTTCTGCTATGAACACCATGGAAAGAACCTCCCTTCTCCTGTTAAGGCACACTATACCAGGGCTGTTGCTTCCTCTGGCACCTTCTTCAAAGGACTGGACACTAAGTCCATTCCGGAAGCAGCCACCTGGTCTTCAGTCCATACCTTCAAACATTACAGACTGGACATTTCCAAATCTAGGGCAGGGTTTGAAACGGCTATTCTCCTTGGTTTCATGGAAAGCTCCTCTGCCCCTAACCTTCTCCCTTTCCTCATGAGCTTTGGTATTCTTCCTCATGTTAAGAATACTGCAACAGAAGAATAGAAGGACATAGCTTAGTTGCGTAAATCTTACCATAATGATAGGTGTTTTTCTCTTCCCTGTCATAGTATGCCATCCCTCACGCCTTCCCCCTGACTTTGTCCTTGCTTGGATGTACTTGTCCTACGTGCTCCCTTACATGGGCATTCCTCCTGGGGCAGTCAGATGTTCTTCGTGTTTCACTGTTGCAGTCATCACACTTGGGTTATCTGCCTGCAGGTAGCCCTCAGTCAGCCCGAATACCAGAGACTTAGTATTTCTGCGTCGGTTACTGTTGCTCCAGGACTGACGTCAGGTTGTCAGGGGTATAAAAATAGGCAGCCGACGCCATTACATCAGTCTTTCTTGCCGAGGAGCCCGAAGCAGAAGCAGTTTACATGAGTGCCGGTCGGCCGCTACCTGAGTTTTCATTTCCGAATTTGAATCATCTTGAAGTCTTCTAAAGCTAAGCACCCCATTGGGGATCCTTTTTTCTTGCTCTAACCGATGTCAGAAAAAGTTAACAATTGTCTCGCCTGTGGAAAGCATATACCACACAGAGATTTCCATTCTTACTGTCACCTGTTTAGTCCCAGACCATGACGTATCTCGCTGTCGGTTGTGTGCCTTATTCAATGCCCAAACTATTCGTCGTCATGCCCTTATTGTCACTAAATAGTTGTGTTCTTGATTTTCGTATTCTGAAATGGCTTTTGTAAGCCATCCGACTACCGTTCTTCAAAGAAACGTAAGGATAAAGACAGAGACGGACCGTGCAGGTCCAAAACTGCCGATGATGCTTCCGTTAAGCTAGTTGCCAGTTCGTCGGTACTCAGTGAGGTGCTTTCACAGCTCTGATGCCCGCTTCAGTGGATTTGCAGGCTTCTACCGAGACCCGTTTGGAGTCCGGTATGCCGCGAGACTCTTCTTCGACTACGGAACCTGCAGATGTCTTTACCTTGGATGGGTCCGGAGCCGCTGAGAAGGCACCGGCTTCTGAGGAAGTTTTTTGCACTACCGATATTAGACACAAACCAACTTTTTTTGCGTCTTCACTTCTGTCTAAAACTAGAGAGTTTCTAAGACCAAGAGTACGAGCTATGCCTAAAAAACAGACAATCCAAACTCAAGCACCTGCCTCCTTGCCACAACATCAAATGCTTAAAATGGCAGAAGACCTTATGCTAATTAGGTGAAGCCAGCCTTCCCCTGCTAAGAGAAAAAGAGCCCTGTCCCCAGCAGCTTTAACAGACCAAGAGTCCATCGACTCTGAGGTATCGGATTATGAAGACATGCCTTTATCTGCTTTTGAGGATTCGGATGCAGAGGAATCCATTTCCTCTGTTTCTACTCCAGAGGATTTTTCTTTTGGTGAAACCTTACATACTTTGAGAGCATTTCCACTGGGAATGCCAAGACTGTCCTCAGTCCAAAAAGAGACTGAGAATTTCTAGATTTGCCACAACATAGCCTTTTAGCAATACCCCCAGTTCTGGATGTTGTGGATGATGTCTTTATGGAATCCAATCTAACTCCTGATTCTTTACCCCCTGCTCCTAGGAAACCAGACAGGTACTACAGTGTTCCTGACTCTCTCAAATTCCTTTTCAAACATCCTACTGCTGACCCAGAGGTCATCTCCCAGGGACCTGAAGGTATCAAAGCAATTACAGCAAAGAATCCCACCCCTTCTGACAGGGATTCCAGAGCTTTAGACAGATGGGGTAAGAAAGTATACACCTCTGCAACTCTTGCCATTAGGGCATTGAATTGCCAGTTTCACATGCTGAAGTGCCAACAACATGTCATGGAATGTATTGAGCAAAAATTAGCTACCTTTACAGACTTTGCAGAAAATAAAGAATTACAAGAGCTTATCCATTCTGCAAGCCAAGTCAGCAAGAATACTTTGGAGTGTGGCTTTGATGCCTTAGAAGCATCTTGCAGGGCAGCAGTCACTGGTTCTGTACTGAAAAGGCATGCTTGGCTTAAGGAGCAGACCTTGCCAAATCATAATTACTAGATGCTCGTTTGAACAAGGACAGTCTGTTTAGCGCCAAAACAGAAGAGGTTCTTAAAAAGATGGAAGAAAAAGCTAAATCTTTGCAGACAGTCAAAGATTTCTTGTAAGTACAGCCTACTAGATTCAGTAGGCATTGTTTCTCGAAACATTGGCCCTTTCCAGCTCCCTCAAGGCCATCTCAAAGTAGACCCAGGGGAAACGGACGCCTCAGACTACAGTCTCAGGGTATGCAGAGATCTAAGCAATGGAGTGCCTCCACTTCAAAAGCAGGGAGTGCTAAGCCACCCCCTTGCAGAAAGAATTCACAATGACTTCTCAACTCCACTCCTCACCTCTGCCCAGTGGTTCATGCCCTTAGGAGGAAAACTTGCCCATCATGCAAAAAACTGGACTTCCATCACCAAAGACTGATGGGTCCTCAACATTGTATCCCAGGGGTACAGATTTTACTTCCACTCACTGCCAACCCCAAAAGGGTTCCCAGATCTTCCTCCAGACCAGTGGGCAGAGGCATAAACCCACGTTCAATCCCTGCTCTCCATAAGGGCAATTCAATCTGTTCCTGCAGAACAGATAGGTCAAGGGTTCTACTCCAGACTTTTCCTGGTACCCAGAAAAGAGGGCACTTGGCGCCCAATCCTAGATCTTTCCACTCTAAACACCTTCCTGGTGGTACCAAAATTCAAAATGCTTCCCCTTCTGCAGCTTCTTCCTGTGCTGTCCAAAGAGGCCTGGTTAGCCACCCTAGACCTAAAAGAAGCCTATCTGCACTTCCCTATCAGGGGCTCGTGCAGGAACTGCCTATGTTTCAGGGCAGGATCTATGCATTATCAGTTCTCTGCACTTCTCTTTGGCTTATCCACTGCTCCCAGAGTATTCACAAAATGCCTGGCTCCAGCCATTGCCTACTGCAGACAGAGAAATATTCAAATTTGCCCATACTTGGACGATTGCCTGATTCAGGCAGACTGTCAAGAAATGCTGTTGCAGCACCTGGCATTTGTAAAAAAACCCTTCTAACCTCCCTGGGATACACTATCAATGAAAAATCAAAGCTAGTCTCCAGTCAAAAGATTGTATTCCTGGGAGCAAGCTTGGACACAGCATCCCAGATGGCATTCCTTACTCCAGAAAAACAAGCCTATCTGACAGGTTACTTCACTCAAATGGCCACCAGAACCCAGCTATCCGCAAGGAAAATTCTGCAGGCCCTAGGGTTCATGGCCTCTTGCATTCTACTAATTCCATATGCCAGACTGCATATGAGGAAACTTCAGTGGTACTTAAAAAGTCTTTGGTGCCAACATTCTCAGGACCTGGAAACTGTCGCACCTTGTCTAAGGACAGAGTTTCTTTGGTGGACAGCAGCATGCAACCACAACAAGGGACTTCCCTTTACTCAACCCCACCCGGACCCTAACCACAGATGCATCACACTATGCCTGGGGGGGCACACCTGGACGACAAGTGAATTCAGGGCCACTGGAGCCCAAATCAAATTCATGTGCACATCAACCAAAAAGAGATGCTAGCTGTTGAGCACGCTTTGACAGCTTTCATATCCCTACTCTCACCAGGACCCCTGCTAATAAAAACAGACAGCACCACAGTTATGTGGTACATCAACAAGCAGGGGGGAACCCACTGTTACCCACTCTGCAGGCTAGCCATGGCCCTGTGGAACATGACCTTGGACATGCAGGTCTATCTGCAAGCTCAAGTCCTGCCAGGCAAACAAAACTCACTGGCAGATGACTTAAGCAGAAATCTCCTAGACCCACATGAGTGGCATTTAGAGCCCAGCACCTTCAGCCTTCTGATTCAGAAATTGGGGACCCCAGAGGTGGACCTCTTTGCCTCCCCCTGAAATCACCAGCTCAGCAAGAATTTTTTCATGTTTCACTGTTGCAGTCATTACATTTGGGTAATCTGCTGGCAGGTTGCCCTCAGTCGTCCTGCGTCGGTTGCTGTATCCTCTTCCATGACGTCAGGTTGTCAGGGGTATAAAACATGCAGCCGACGCTATTTTAATCGGTCTTTCTTGCCGCGCAGTGCCTGAAGCAGAAGCAGTAAGCAAGTGCCAGTTGGCCGACTCCTGAAATTTTCGTATTCGAGTTTCAGAACCAAAGTCCAACTAAAGCTAAGTACCCCGTTGGAGAAACTTTTTCTTGCTCCTTACCGATGTCAGTAAAAGTTAATAATTGCATTACTTGTGAGAAGCAAATTACCTCGTAAGGATTTTCATTTGTACTGTATTCCTTGCCTAGGCCCTGATCACAACGTGCCTTGCTGTTGGGTTTTGTGCTAAATTTAACTAATGCACTATTAAGCGTCTGTATAGCTTTGCTTCTAAATATTTTGGTTCAATTTAACTATCCTGAAATGTCGTCTGTTAGCAATCTGACTACTGGAGTTAACAAAAAACGCAAGGAAAAAGACAGAGACAGACCGTCGAGGCCCAAAACCAACGGCAAAGCTTCTCCTAAGCCAGTCGCTGGTTCGCCGGTACTCGGGCGCTTTCGCAGCCCCTGATACCCCCTACTTTTGAGTCGCAGGCCTTTACAGAGACCCATTCTGAGTCCGGTATGCCGCGAGATTCCCAAAGTATTGAACCTGCAGATGTCTCTCACTTGGATGTGTCCGGAGCCGCTGAGCAGGCACCAGCTTCTGAAGGTGTTTTCAGGCCTCAACATTTTTACATTAAACCGATGCCAACAACAAAAACAAGGTCAAAAACAACTTCTATGTCTAAAAAAATGGGTGCATGAGCCACGTGCTCAGGCCCCTATGCTTAAAAAACAGATGATCAAAATGGCTGAGGATTTAATTACCTTGATCAGATGTTCCCAACCCCCTGCTAAGAGACCTAGGCAAGGCACTGATTGAGTCTTCAGATCAGGTTTCCATTTCTTCTGAATTCTTTTTCTGATCAGGAATTTTCTATTCCACCCTATGAGGATTCTGATGCAGAGGAATCCATCCCATCTGCATCTCCTCCTGAGGATTATTCTTTTGGAGAGACTTTGCATACTTTAAGGGAACATTTTCACTGGGAGAGTCAGGACATCTCTGAATCAAAAAAAGGGCTAGGGATTTCCTTCTTCTTCCTCAGCATAGGCCTTTGGCAATACCTCCTGTATTCGACATTGTTGATGATGTGTTCTCGGAATCAAACATGGCTCCTGATTCCCTGCCTCCGGCTCCTAGTAAGCCAGAAAGATATTACAGGGTTCCTGACTCCCACAAATTTCTTTTCAAAAATCCTGCTGCTGATCCTGAGACTATTTCTTAGGGTCCCAAGGGTATTAAGGCTTCTACAGCCAAAAATCCTACCCCTTCTGATAGAGATTCCTGGACGCTCGATAGGTGGGGTAAGAAGGTTTATACGTCTGCAACCTTGGCAGTCAGGGCTTTAAACTGCCAGTTTCATATGCTTAAATATCAAGCATGTTATGGGCTTACTGAAACAGAAAATTATGTTGATTTCTGATTCTGTGGAAAAGAGTTGCATGATTTATTGCATTCAGCAGAACAGGTTGGAAAGCATACTTTGCAATGTGGTTTTGATTCCTTGGAGGCCTCTTGTAGGACTGTCGTTACTGGATCTGTGATTAGAAGGCATGCCTGGCTCAAGGAGCAAAATCTGCCTGATCATGTTAAAGCTAAATTGTTGGATGCCCCTTTGCAGCATGATACTCTGGTAATAAGGCAGAAGTGGTTTTAAAGAAAATGGAAGACAAAGCTAAATCTATGCAAACTGTGTAAGATTTCTTGCAAATACAGCCACCCAGGTTCAGTAGCACTGGCCTGCTAAAAATTGGTCCTTTTCCTGTGTCCAACAGAGCCACTCAGGGCAAACCCAGGCGCTCAAAAGGCTCCAGATATCAATCACAGGGTTCTTACAGGTCAAAGCAATGGGGGGCCTCCACCTCCAAATCTGGAGGGAACAAAGGACAACCCTACAGTAAGCAGTCTCAATGACTTCCCTCTACCATCTCCAAGCACTTAACTTTTGGTAGCGCCCTTGGGGGGAAAACTAGCACTTCATGCTCAAAATTGGCAGTTAATTACCCAGGACAAGTGGGTATTAAACATAGTATCCCCGGGGTACAGATTTCATTTCCATATTTTGCCAATTCCAAACTGGTGGCCGGATCTGCCACAAAACCAGTGGGCAGAGGCCCAGAAACAAGTCATGTCCCTCATGGATATGGGGGCTATTCAACCAGTACCAGAAAAGGAAAAAGGACAAGGTTTTTATTCAAGACTTTTCCTGGTACCCAGAAAAGACAATTCATGGCGTGCAATACTGGACTTATTGATTCTGAACATGTACCTGGGCATTCCAAAATTCAAATTGCTGACTACAACAGCTACTGCCTATGCTAGGCAAGGATGCTTGGTTAGTGACTCTAGACTTAAGAGGCATACCTGCATATCCCAATAAGGGAATCTTGCAGAAGATACTTCCACTTCAAGGCAGGGTTTTTGCATTACCAATTCTCTGCACTGCCCTTTGGCTTATCTACTGCGCCCAGGGTCTTTACAAAGTGCCTGGCACCACTAATTGCATTCTGCAGGCAAAGAAACATCCAGATTTATCCTTATCTGGACAATTGTCTCATTCAAGCAGAGGACAAGGACACTTCAACATCTGGCGTTTGTAAAAAGGCTTCTAGCATGCCTAGGGTACACCATAAACGAAAAGAAATCACAGCTGGTACCCTCTCAAATTACATTCCTGGGTGCAAGCTTGAATACAACTGCCCAGATGGCTTACCTCACGCCGGACAAACAAAGGCAACTGACAACATACTTCAAACAAATGGCAACAAAAACCCAATTGTCTGCAAGACAAATTCTGCAGGCTTTGGGATTCATGGCATCCTGCATTCTACTAATTCCATATGCGCGACTGCATATGAGGAAACTTCAATGGTACCTAAAAAGATTATGGAGTCAACATTGTCACAGCCTGGAAACAATGATTCCTCTCATTCCCTGCCTGCAACAGGAGTTTCTTTGGTGGGCAGAGACATGTCACCAAAACAAGGGACGGTCATTCACTCTACCCCCTGCCACCCAAACCCTAACTACAGATGCATCAGACTATGCTTGGGGGGGCCCACCTGGCAGGGAGATGCATTCAGGGCAAATGGAGCCCAAACCAAATGCATCTGCATATCAACCAGAAAGAAATGCTAGCTGTTCAGAATGCTCTGACAGCCTTCAAGGACTTACTTCATCCAGGACAACTACTGATAAAGACGGACAACACCACAGTTATGTGGTACATAAGTAGGGGGGGTACACATTCTTACCCCCTTTGCAGACTAGCCATGGCCTTGTGGAACACAGCCTTGACTTACCAAATACATCTTCAAGCACAATTCCTGCCAGGAAAGCAAAATAATCTGGCAGACCTAAGCAAAAATCGTATTGACCCGCACGAATGGAAACTGGATCCACAAATCTTCAGCATGTTAACACTAAAATGGGGGAGCCCAGACATAGATCTATTTGCCTCTCCCCAAAATGATCAGTTGGACAAATTCTGCACAAGAACTCATCACAAAAAAGCATTGAAAGTGGATGCTCTATCCTTCACCTGGAAAAACCCATCAGTCTATGCCTTTCCCCCTCTGCCTGTGCTCTCCAAGGTCTTACTAAAAGTCAGACAGGAAAAAACAAAAATGATCCTAATTGCTCCGGACTGGCCTCGCCAGCACTGGTACCTGCTTCTAAGGAATATGTCACTTCCTCCTCCGTGGTACTTGCCTCAAACACCTCATCTACTGTCTCAGCAGAACTATCAGATTCTGCACACTCACCTCCAAACTCTGAATTTTGCAGCATGGCTAATCAACTAATTATTCAAACCACACCTCTCAGTAAACCTGTGATGGATGTAATTTTGGAAGCCAGAAGGCTTAGTACTAGAAAATCTTATGCTGCTAAATGGAAGAGATTCTGTGCTTGGAACCTAGCACAAGGAATAGAAACAGCAAAGCCCAATATTCCTCAGATTTTACAATACTTAACTGAGATGCATGACAAGGACATATCTTTTTCTTCAATTAAAATCCATGCATGTGCCATCTCGGCTCATTACAACACAGAGCCTCCCCTCTTTTCTCACCCATTGCTTAAACAGTATCTCAGAGGGGCCAAACATTTAAGGCCTCCCAGGAGAACACCATCTCCTGCATGGGACCTCAATTTTGTCCTGGAAAAACGCACCCTGCCTCCTTTTGAACCTGCAGCTACTGCGGATATAAAATTTCTACCTTGGAAGACAGCTTTTCTTTTGGCAGTCACTTCAGAAAGAAGAGTTTCAGAACTACAGGCTCTCATGGCAGTGGAGCCTTTCATTATATTTTACCCGGACAGTGTGGCCCTCCGGACCCAATCCTTCTTTTATGCCTAAGGTGGTATCCAGCATGGCTCTTAACCAGACCATTCACCTGCCAACATTTTTCCCAAATCTGCAGAACCAAGGGGGAGTGGATTCTGCATTCATTGGATGTACACAGACAACTAAGATTCTACTTAAACAGGACAAAATCTCTACGAAAGTCTGAGCAACTACTGGTAGCATTTGTTGCAAGATCAGAGGGGAAGGATATATCAAAGCAGACTATTTCTAAATGGATAAGCCACTGTATTCGTTTCTGCTACTTGCACCATGGTAAACCTGTGCCCAAGGGGATCAGATCCCATTCCATCAGGGCTGCTTCTACTTAAGCAGCTTTTCTCAGAGGGGTCCCAACCAAAGACATTCTAGAAGCTGCTACTTGGAGCTCTGTTCATACTTTCACAAAGAATTATCATTTACCTCTCCTCTCTAAATCCAGGGCAGGCTTTGCCACTGCAGTCCTGCAGGGCTTTATAGCTGCTCGTAATGCCGTTTAGTTCCATCCTCCCATCCATAGCTTTGGGATTCTACCCAAATGTAATGACTGCAACAGTGAAACACGAAGAACATAGTACAGTTGTGTACACTTACCATAAATGTAGATGTTAGTATATTCACTGTTGCAGTCCGGGTTACCCACCCGCCATCCCCCATTCTATACCTTTTCTTTCCTTCACTATACTCAAAAGCCTTTGTGGTGTATTTGCTTTTTAGTTGAAGGTAAATGTTATATTTCTAAAAGTGCATTTATATATTTACATTTTATTTATTTATATTTTTTTGCTCCCCATTTGGGGGGCACCTGACATCTGGGGCAAGAAAAACTGATTAAAATGGCATCGGCTGCATGTTTTATACCCCTGACAAGCTGACGTCATGGAAGAGGAGACAGCAACCGACTCAGGACCCAAGACTTTGCTGTTCAGGCTGACTACGGGCAACCTGCCAGCATATTACCCAAATGTAATGACTGCAACAGTGAATACACTCTTCTGCATTTATGGTAAGTGTACGTACACAACTGTACTTAAGCCACTGAGCAGTGATGGCCAAAAGCGTTTAGTTTTTCAGAGATTGGTTATTTCCCTAAATATAGGTTGTAGTCTCTTTTCTCACTTTTTATATTGGTTCTCCATGCATCAGTAATGAGGGGTGGGATTACTTCATGGAACAGTGTTTTGCCATCCTATTTCTATGGCATAATTTCTAACTATAGTGAGTCCCTTTCGGAGTTTGGCAGTAGCTTGCTGTGGTGCCTTACAGTTGTGGCATTTATTTATTTATATGTGTTTAATCAGGGTAGCTGACTTCTTGCTGTATGTTAGTTATTAATTTGTGGGTGGACGTGGCAGCATTGTCCGGTCTAGTGATAGCAGTGCCTAATTTGTTCAGTGGTAGCATTTGAAGGCAGCATTAGCTTGTAATACTGATTACACTGCTGAGGTGAAGGTCACTTACTGCTGCTGCATGCAGATTGTTGATCCCTTGATTGCAACATGGGCACCAGCCATGGACACATGAAGAATAATTATGCCACGGAACATCAAACTACTTAACTGACAAGCAAAGTGTAAAACCTACTGAGATGGAATCTTCCTAATGGGATTGTTTTTGCTTCTATTTTCTAGTATCTACTAGAAGGAAGACGAGCTCAGCAGAATTTAGAAACGAGCTTCAAGCATCTTGAGAATGTAAGTATTAGTATTTCCAGGCTTGTACTGATTTGACTGTATTATGTAGTGCTAAGTCAGTGACTATGTACTTATTAACAGACATTCATGTTGGTGTTAAAGTTGAACTTCCTTGACTGGCATCTAAACTCTGAAACAAGCCCCTGCATCGTCAGACATGACGAAGTAACCTTTGTCATTAGACTGTCGTATACTTTCTGCGTGGTGGGATTGCTGCTTCCTTTTCTGTGTGGTGGGATTGGTCAGTGCATCAGAGAAGTAATAACGTGCATCATTTGATTATTGTATACTTTGTCTGTAGTTGGATTCTTGTCTGCTTTTTGTGTTGGATTGGTCAGTGCGTTATGGTATCTATTATTGCGTTGTATATCTTCTGTGTTGGATTTTTATGTACTTGGATCACTCCATACTTTGTGTACGGTGTGAGTGCTGTGCTCTTTGTGTCTGGTTGGACTGGTCAGTGCAACACAAAAGTAATAACTATCATTGGATTATTATTTACTTTGTGTGGTTGAGTTGGTTATTATATACTTTGTGTGGTTGGATCGCTGTGTACTTTTCTGTGTAGTTGGTTCACTGCTTACTTTTCTGTGCAGCTGGACTGCGTACTTTTGTGTGTGGTTGGATTGGTCAGTCCATCACAGATGTAATAACATCTGTCATTGGGTTATATATTTTTTGTGTATTGGATTATTTCTGTCTGGTTGGATTTTTTTGTACTTGGATTGCTGCATACTTTGCGTGTGGTTGGGTTGCTGCACAATTTGCGTGTGGTTGAGTTTCAGTGCATCACAGAAAAAATAACATACATCATTCCATTACAGTGATGGCTTCTGGGTTATGGGCCCTGCATACACCTTTTGGGCCTGGTGTGTCCAAAATTCAGAAAATGCCCTAACTTGACTCTGCTGGCATGTTACCCTCCCCCAAACTTAAATGGAATAAAATGAATGTGAAATAATATACATTTTCTGAAGTAAAATAAGTCTGTAAATCTTAATTATTGTTGAGTGAAAAGTTGGCAGTTATAGGAGAGATTATGCAGAGATGGTTGAGAGGAATATAAAACAGCACATGCTTAGAAATGCAGACTACTTACCCCTTGCAGAAGTGTAACCAGTATCAGTACTGCTCTCTGTAGACTCTGGAGACGGTATACCGAAATAGTCTTTGAGGTTAATAACTTTCTTACCTCTGCAGCAGTGTTGAAACTGGCTCCTGGCACAAAATAATTCAGTGTACTCCACACGAGCAATGAATGCAAAAGCTGATTGCAAACAAACAAGCTCATTTGGAGACTGCAGTTGTAGATATCTACTTGTGCTTTGAAATTGAGCTTCTGGTGTAGTGGTTAGAAGTCAGTTGAACTTTGTGGCTGCCATGATGACAGAAAATGTGCTGATACAGATGGTGAGAATGCATTTTAATCCCCGGGTGGTGCAGGGTCTCATATTTCTTGTATTTTTGTTCATTTGGTTTCTGTGGTAACTCGAGTGTTGGTGAATGCTGGCATGTCACCCAAAACATCACAGCATGTCACCTTTGACTCGCGTGTCATAGATTAGCCATCACTGGATTATTATTATTATTATTATTATATACTTTGTGTGCACTGCATTGGTCAGTGCATCACAGCAGTAATAACATCTATTATTGGATTATTATATACTTTGTGTATAGTTGGAGTGCTGCATGCTTTGTGTGCACTGCATTGGTCAGTGCATCACAGAAGTAATAACATCTATTATTGGATTATTATATACTTTGTGTACGGTTGGAGTGCTGCATGCTTTGTGTGCACTGCATTGGTCAGTGCATCACAGAAGTAATAACATCTATTATTGGATTATTATATACTTTGTGTATAGTTGGAGTGCTGCATGCTTTGTGTGCACTGCATTGGTCAGTGCATCACAGAAGTAATAACACCTATTATTGGATTATTATATACTTTGTGTACGGTTGGAGTGCTGCATGCTTTGTGTGCACTGCATTGGTCAGTGCATCACAGAAGTAATAACATCTATTATTGGATTATTATATACTTTGTGTACGGTTGGAGTGCTGCATGCTTTGTGTGCACTGCATTGGTCAGTGCATCACAGAAGTAATGACATCTATTATTGGATTATTATATACTTTGTGTACGGTTGGAGTGCTGCATGCTTTGTGTGCACTGCATTGGTCAGTGCATCACATCAGTAATAAAATCTGTTATTGGATTATTATATACTTTGTGTACGGTTGGAGTGCTGCATGCTTTGTGTGCACTGCATTGGTCAGTGCATCACAGCAGTAATAACATCTATTATTGGATTATTATATACTTTGTGTACGGTTGGAGTGCTGCATGCTTTGTGTGCACTGCATTGGTCAGTGCATCACAGCAGTAATAACATCTATTATTGGATTATTATATACTTTGTGTACGGTTGGAGTGCTGCATGCTTTGTGTGCACTGCATTGGTCAGTGCATCACAGCAGTAATAACATCTATTATTGGATTATTATATACTTTGTGTACGGTTGGAGTGCTGCATGCTTTGTGTGCACTGCATTGGTCAGTGCATCACAGCAGTAATAACATCTATTATTGGATTATTATATACTTTGTGTACGGTTGGAGTGCTGCATGCTTTGTATGCACTGCATTGGTCAGTGCATCACAGAAGTAATAACATCTATTATTGGATTATTATATACTTTGTGTACGGTTGGAGTGCTGCATGCTTTGTGTGCACTGCATTGGTCAGTGCATCACAGAAGTAATAACATCTATTATTGGATTATTATATACTTTGTGTACGGTTGGAGTGCTGCATGCTTTGTGTGCACTGCATTGGTCAGTGCATCACAGCAGTAATAACATCTATTATTGGATTATTATATACTTTGTGTACGGTTGGAGTGCTGCATGCTTTGTGTGCACTGCATTGGTCAGTGCATCACAGAAGTAATAACATCTATTATTGGATTATTATATACTTTGTGTACGGTTGGAGTGCTGCATGCTTTGTATGCACTGCATTGGTCAGTGCATCACAGAAGTAATAACATCTATTATTGGATTATTATATACTTTGTGTACGGTTGGAGTGCTGCATGCTTTGTGTGCACTGCATTGGTCAGTGCATCACAGAAGTAATAACATCTATTATTGGATTATTATATACTTTGTGTACGGTTGGAGTGCTGCATGCTTTGTGTGCACTGCATTGGTCAGTGCATCACAGAAGTAATAACATCTATTATTGGATTATTATATACTTTGTATGCGGTTGGAGTGCTGCATGCTTTGTGTGCACTGCATTGGTCAGTGCATCACAGAAGTAATAACATCTATTATTGGATTATTATATACTTTGTGTACGGTTGGAGTGCTGCATGCTTTGTGTGCACTGCATTGGTCAGTGCATCACAGAAGTAATAACATCTATTATTGGATTATTATATACTTTGTGTAATGCGGTTGGAGTGCTGCATGCTTTGTGTGCACTGCATTGGTCAGTGCATCACAGCAGTAATAACATCTATTATTGGATTATTATATACTTTGTGTACGGTTGGAGTGCTGCATGCTTTGTGTGCACTGCATTGGTCAGTGCATCACAGCAGTAATAACATCTATTATTGGATTATTATATACTTTGTGTACGGTTGGAGTGCTGCATGCTTTGTGTGCACTGCATTGGTCAGTGCATCACAGCAGTAATAACATCTATTATTGGATTATTATATACTTTGTATGCGGTTGGAGTGCTGCATGCTTTGTGTGCACTGCATTGGTCAGTGCATCACAGCAGTAATAACATCTATTATTGGATTATTATATACTTTGTGTAATGCGGTTGGAGTGCTGCATGCTTTGTGTGCACTGCATTGGTCAGTGCATCACAGCAGTAATAACATCTATTATTGGATTATTATATACTTTGTGTACGGTTGGAGTGCTGCATGCTTTGTGTGCACTGCATTGGTCAGTGCATCACAGCAGTAATAACATCTATTATTGGATTATTATATACTTTGTGTACGGTTGGAGTGCTGCATGCTTTGTGTGCACTGCATTGGTCAGTGCATCACAGCAGTAATAACATCTATTATTGGATTATTATATACTTTGTATGCGGTTGGAGTGCTGCATGCTTTGTGTGCACTGCATTGGTCAGTGCATCACAGCAGTAATAACATCTATTATTGGATTATTATATACTCTGTATGCGGTTGGAGTGCTGCATGCTTTGTGTGCACTGCATTGGTCAGCGCATCACAGCAGTAATAACATCTATTATTGGATTATTATATACTTTGTATGCGGTTGGAGTGCTGCATGCTTTGTGTGCACTGCATTGGTCAGTGCATCACAGCAGTAATAACATCTATTATTGGATTATTATATACTTTGTGTACGGTTGGAGTGCTGCATGCTTTGTGTGCACTGCATTGGTCAGTGCATCACAGCAGTAATGACATCTATTATTGGATTATTATATACTTTGTGTACGGTTGGAGTGCTGCATGCTTTGTGTGCACTGCATTGGTCAGTGCATCACAGCAGTAATGACATCTATTATTGGATTATTATATACTTTGTATGCGGTTGGAGTGCTGCATGCTTTGTGTGCACTGCCTTGGTCAGTGCATCACAGCAGTAATAACATCTATTATTGGATTATTATATACTTTGTATGCGGTTGGAGTGCTGCATGCTTTGTGTGCACTGCATTGGTCAGTGCATCACAGCAGTAATAACATCTATTATTGGATTATTATATACTTTGTGTACGGTTGGAGTGCTGCATGCTTTGTGTGCACTGCATTGGTCAGTGCATCACAGCAGTAATAACATCTATTATTGGATTATTATATACTTTGTGTACGGTTGGAGTGCTGCATGCTTTGTGTGCACTGCATTGGTCAGTGCATCACAGCAGTAATATCTATTATTGGATTATTATATACTTTGTGTACGGTTGGAGTGCTGCATGCTTTGTGTGCACTGCATTGGTCAGTGCATCACAGCAGTAATAACATCTATTATTGGATTATTATATACTTTGTGTACGGTTGGAGTGCTGCATGCTTTGTGTGCACTGCATTGGTCAGTGCATCACAGCAGTAATAACATCTATTATTGGATTATTATATACTTTGTGTATGCGGTTGGAGTGCTGCATGCTTTGTGTGCACTGCATTGGTCAGTGCATCACAGCAGTAATAACATCTATTATTGGATTATTATATACTTTGTGTACGGTTGGAGTGCTGCATGCTTTGTGTGCACTGCATTGGTCAGTGCATCACAGCAGTAATAACATCTATTATTGGATTATTATATACTTTGTGTACGGTTGGAGTGCTGCATGCTTTGTGTGCACTGCATTGGTCAGTGCATCACAGCAGTAATAACATCTATTATTGGATTATTATATACTTTGTATGCGGTTGGAGTGCTGCATGCTTTGTGTGCACTGCATTGGTCAGTGCATCACAGCAGTAATGACATCTATTATTGGATTATTATATACTTTGTGTATGCGGTTGGAGTGCTGCATGCTTTGTGTGCACTGCATTGGTCAGTGCATCACAGCAGTAATAACATCTATTATTGGATTATTATATACTTTGTGTACGGTTGGAGTGCTGCATGCTTTGTGTGCACTGCATTGGTCAGTGCATCACAGCAGTAATAACATCTATTATTGGATTATTATATACTTTGTGTACGGTTGGAGTGCTGCATGCTTTGTGTGCACTGCATTGGTCAGTGCATCACAGCAGTAATGACATCTATTATTGGATTATTATATACTTTGTGTACGGTTGGAGTGCTGCATGCTTTGTGTGCACTGCATTGGTCAGTGCATCACAGAAGTAATGACATCTATTATTGGATTATTATATACTTTGTGTACGGTTGGAGTGCTGCATGCTTTGTGTGCACTGCATTGGTCAGTGCATCACAGAAGTAATAACATCTATTATTGGATTATTATATACTTTGTGTACGGTTGGAGTGCTGCATGCTTTGTGTGCACTGCATTGGTCAGTGCATCACAAAAGTAATGACATCTATTATTGGATTATTATATACTTTGTGTACAGTTGGAGTGCTGCATGCTTTGTGTGCACTGCATTGGTCAGTGCATCACAGAAGTAATAACATCTATTATTGGATTATTATATACTTTGTGTACGGTTGGAGTGCTGCATGCTTTGTGTGCACTGCATTGGTCAGTGCACCACAGAAGTAATAACATCTATTATTGGATTATTATATACTTTGTGTACGGTTGGAGTGCTGCATGCTTTGTGTGCACTGCATTGTTCAGTGCATCACAGAAGTAATAACATCTATTATTGGATTATTATATACTTTGTGTACGGTTGGAGTGCTGCATGCTTTGTGTGCACTGCATTGGTCAGTGCATCACAGCAGTAATAACATCTATTATTGGATTATTATATACTTTGTGTACGGTTGGAGTGCTGCATGCTTTGTGTGCACTGCATTGGTCAGTGCATCACAGCAGTAATAACATCTATTATTGGATTATTATATACTTTGTGTACGGTTGGAGTGCTGCATGCTTTGTGTGCACTGCATTGGTCAGTGCATCACAACAGTAATAACATCTATTATTGGATTATTATATACTTTGTGTACGGTTGGAGTGCTGCATGCTTTGTGTGCACTGCATTGGTCAGTGCATCACAGAAGTAATAACATCTATTATTGGATTATTATATACTTTGTGTACGGTTGGAGTGCTGCATGCTTTGTATGCACTGCATTGGTCAGTGCATCACAGAAGTAATGACATCTATTATTGGATTATTATATACTTTGTGTACGGTTGGAGTGCTGCATGCTTTGTATGCACTGCATTGGTCAGTGCATCACAGAAGTAATGACATCTATTATTGGATTATTATATACTTTGTGTACGGTTGGAGTGCTGCATGCTTTGTGTGCACTGCATTGGTCAGTGCATCACAGAAGTAATAACATCTATTATTGGATTATTATATACTTTGTGTACGGTTGGAGTGCTGCATGCTTTGTGTGCACTGCATTGGTCAGTGCATCACAGCGGTAATAACATCTATTATTGGATTATTATATACTTTGTGTACGGTTGGAGTGCTGCATGCTTTGTATGCACTGCATTGGTCAGTGCATCACAGAAGTAATGACATCTATTATTGGATTATTATATACTTTGTGTACGGTTGGAGTGCTGCATGCTTTGTGTGCACTGCATTGGTCAGTGCATCACAGAAGTAATAACATCTATTATTGGATTATTATATACTTTGTGTACGGTTGGAGTGCTGCATGCTTTGTGTGCACTGCATTGGTCAGTGCATCACAGAAGTAATAACATCTATTATTGGATTATTATATACTTTGTACGGTTGGAGTGCTGCATGCTTTGTGTGCACTGCATTGGTCAGTGCATCACAGCAGTAATAACATCTATTATTGGATTATTATATACTTTGTGTACGGTTGGAGTGCTGCATGCTTTGTGTGCACTGCATTGGTCAGTGCATCACAGAAGTAATAACATCTGTTATTGGATTATTATATACTTTGTGTACGGTTGGAGTGCTGCATGCTTTGTGTGCACTGCATTGGTCAGTGCATCACAGCAGTAATAACATCTATTATTGGATTATTATATACTTTGTGTACGGTTGGAGTGCTGCATGCTTTGTGTGCACTGCATTGGTCAGTGCATCACAGAAGCAATATCTGTCATTGGGTTATATACTTTGTGTTTGGATTGCTGAGTTTGTGTGTGGTTGGATTGCTGTGTAGTTTGTGGTTACATTACAGAAGTAATATGTATCATTGGGTTATTATATGCCTTGTGCGTGGTTGGAGTGCTGCATACTTTGTGTTGCTGAATTGGTCAGTGCATCACAGAAGTAATACCCTCTATCATTGGATTATTATATACCTTTTGTGTGGTTGGATTGCTGCTTCCCTTCCTGTGTAGTTGGATTGCTGCAGCCCCTTCTGTGTGGTTGGATTGGTCAGTGAATCACAGAAGTAATAACATTTATCATTGGGTTATTTTATATTTTCTGTGTGGTTGGATTGTTTACTTTTTGTGTGATTGGATACGTTAGTGCGTTATGGAAGTAATGATATCTATTATTGGGTTATATACTTTGGATTTTTTTGTACTTGGTCTGCTGTGTACTTTGTGGTTGGACTGCTGTGTACTTTGTGGTTGGACTGCTGTGTACTTTGTGGTTGGACTAGTGCATTCTGCGTGTGTGTGGTTGGATTGCTGCATTCTGTGTGTGCGCGGTTGGATTGCTGCGTTGTGTGTGCGCGCGCAGTTGGATTGCTGCGTTCTGTGCGCGCGGTTGGATTGCTGCGTTCTGTGTGCATGCGCAGTTGGATTGCTGCGTTCTGTGCGCGCGGTTGGATTGCTGCGTTCTGTGTGCACGCGCAGTTGGATTGCTGCATTCTGTGTGCACGCGCAGTTGGATTGCTGCGTTCTGTATGTGCGCAGTTGGATTGCTGCGTTCTGTGTGTGCACGCGGTTAGATTACTGCGTTCTGTGTGCGTGCACATGCGTCTGAATTGCTGCATTCTGTGTGCGCATCTGAATTGCTGTGTTCTGTGTGTGCGTCTGGATTGCTGCGTTCTGTGTGCATGTCTGGATTGCTGCGTTCTGTGCGCATGTCTGGATTGCTGCGTTCTGTGTGAGCACGTCTGAATTGCTGGGTTCTGCGTGTGCATGTCTGGATTGCTGGGTTTGCGCACACCTCTGGATTTGTGTGTGCGCGCGCGCGCACGTGTCTGGATTTGTCAGTCCATCACAAAAGTAATGGCTATCTATTGATTATATACTGTCTGTGTTTGGTTATATACTTTGGTTCATCTCCTGAGTACTTTTCTGTGTGGTTCAGTTGCTGAGTAGTTTTCTGTGGTTGGATTGGTCACTGCATTGCAAAAGTGAAAGCTATCATTGCGTTATTGTATACTTTCTGTGTGTTGGATTGTTATATACTTTGTGCGGTTGTATTGTGTACATTCTGTGTGGTTGGACTGGTCAGTGGGTTACAGAAGTAATGACGTTATTGGGTTATATACTTTGCCGGAATTTCTATTTTGTGCAGATGGATTTTGATATATATTTTTTGCTGCATACTTTGTGTGTGGTTGGATTGGTCAGTGCATCACAAAAGTAATATCTTACTGGGTTATATATTTTGTGTGGTTGGATTACTGCGTACTTTGGTTGGATTGGTCAGTGCATTACAGTGGTTGGAGTTTTATTTGTTTGGATTGTTGTGTACTTTGTGTGTTTGGATTGCTTGCTGCATCACACGTTGCAAGTCTGGATTGTGTCATTATAAGCCCTCTGTTGGGGGGGTTGCTGAGTGATATTTTGAATGAAGTGATAAAGCGAACCCAGTAAAGTCGGTGAAGTGTCGTGGGAATATTTAATGTAGAAGATGAGAGGAGTAGATGGTAGAAATCAAGGAGGAGAACAACAAGACGTGTGCGGAGACGGTGACTAGTGCACTGAAAGATGAGAGAGATGAATTGGCTAACTTAAAAATTAGTGATGAGACTGCAAAATAAATGGGAAGTGGCACTAAACAGATATGAGGTATGGGACAATGCAGATGTTCATCGTGTTTCACTGTTGCAGTCATTACACTTGGGTTATCCTGCTGGCAGGCTACCCGCAGTCGGCCTGAATTCTGAAGTCCTGGTCCGGCGTTGGTTGCTGTCACCTCTTCCCTGACATCAGTGCGCCAGGGGTATAAAAGATGCAGCCGACGCCATTTTCTTCAGTCTTTCTTGCCGCGTAAAAGTTAACAATTGTAATTCTTGTGGGAAGCAAATACCTCAAAAGGATTTTCATTCTTACTGTATTCCTTGCCTAGGCCCTGACCACGACATTGCTAGTTGTCGGTTTTGCGCTAGATTCAACCAACGCACTATTAAGCGTCTGTTCGATTTTGCTTTACATTACTTTGGCCGAAGGTTTAACTATATAATGCCGTCGGAACAACCAGTGACCGGAGTTCATAAAAAAGCGCAAAGACAAAGAAAAGGACAGGCATCCGAGGTCTAAAACCGACGAAGCCTCTTCTAGGCCAGTCGCCGGTTCGCCGGTGCTCAGTGAGGCGCTTTCGCAGCCCCTGACACCCGCTACCTCAGAGCCACAGGCCACCACCGACTCCCACGTGGAGACAACTAGGCCTCTGGAAACTCAAGGTATTGGGCCTATGGAAACTACTCCCTCAGATGGGTCCGGAGCTGCTGAGCAGGCATCGGCTTCTGAGGGTGTTTTCAGACCTTCACAGCTTACTGTCAAGACCACTTCAGCAGCCAAGGCAAAGTCCAAAACACCTTTAAAGACAAAGAAACAAGTACAGCATTCACCTGGACAGTCATCCATGCCAAAGAAACAGATGCTTAAAATGGCCGAGGACCTAATTACTCTGATCAGGGGTTCCCATCCCCCTCCTGATAAAAGGCCTAGGCAAGATACTGACTATGATTCCTCTGACCAGGCTTCTATTTCCTCTGATTCCTCTTCAGAACAGGGATATTCTCTTCCTCCCTATGAGACTCTGACGCTGAAGAATCTATCCCTTCAGCCTCTCCTGCTGAGGATTACTCTTTTGGGGAAACACTGCACACCATGAGGGAGCATTTCCATTGGGAGAGCTAGGATTATTCAGAATCCAAGAAAAGGCTCAGAGACTTTCTTTTACTGCCTCGGCACAGGCCCCTTGCTGTTCCCCCTGTATTAGATATTGTTGATTATGTATTTTCTGGATCCAGTTTGTCTCCTGATTCTTTACCCCCTGCACCAGTTAAGCCAGATAGGTACTACAGGGTCCCAGATTCTCATAAATTTCTTTATAAAAACCCTGCTGCTGACCCAGAAACAATTTCTCAGGGTCCCAAGGGGTCAAGGTTTCCTCTGCAAAAAACCCTGTTCCCTCTGATAGGGATTCTAGAGCACTGGACAGGTGGGGGGAAAAAGTTTACACCTCTGCTACTTTAGCTGTAAGGGCTTTAAACTGCCAGTTTCACATGCTTAAATATCAACAATACCTAATGTCTTTGCTAAAACAGAAAATGGTTGCAAGCTCAGAATGTTCTGAAAATAAGGAATTGCAGGATTTATTGCATGCCGCTGAACAAGTGGGAAAGCATACTTTGCAATGTGGTTTTGATTGATTAGAGGCTTCTTGCAGAGCCGCAATTACAGGTTCTGTCATTCGAAGGCATGCTTGGTTAAAAGAAAGTTTACCTGATCATGTTAAGGCAAAATTGTTGGATACTCCATTACAACATGATACTTTGTTTGGTGTTCAGGCAGAAGAGGTGTTAAAGAAAATGGAGGATTAAGCAAAATCAATGCAGACAGTAAAGCATTTCTTACAGGTTCAGCCACCCAGATTTAGCAGGAACTGGCCTTTTAAAAATTGGTCCTTTCCAGTGTCAGACAGGCCACAAAGAGGCAGATACAGACGCACAAGAGGCAGATCTCAGCCCCAAGGCTCATACAGACCTAAGCAATGGGGTGCTTCAGCCCCCAAAGGTGGAGAAGACAAATCACAACCTTATAGGAAACAGTCCCAATGACTTTCCTCTACCAATGCCAAGCACTTACCTTTTGGCAGCACCCTTAGGGGGAAAACTAGCACTTTTCTCACAAAATTGGCACATGATCATCCAGGACAAATTGGTACTGAATATTGTTTCCCAGGGTTACAGGTTCTACTTTCACACCCTACCAAGGTCAAAAGGTATGCCAGACCTGCCACACAATCAATGGGCAGAGGCACAAACGCAAACTTTACCACTCATGGACATGAGGGCTATCCAAAAAGTACCACAGCAAGAGCAGGGACAAGGATTTTACTCAAGACTTTTCTTGGTACCCAGAAAGGACAAAGCTTGGAGACCAATACTGGACCTGTCTACTCTAAATACCTTCCTGGATGTTCCAAAATTCAAAATGTTGACACTGCAACTTCTACCCATGCTGGGCAAAAAGGCTTGGCTAGTTACCTTGGACCTCAGAGGCATACCTCCATGTCCCAATCAGACAATCTTGCAGAAGATACCTCAGATTCATAGCTAGCTCAATGCATTACCAATTCTCTGCACTGCCCTTTGGCTTATCTACTGCGCCCAGGGTCTTCACAAAATATCTGGCACCAGTAATTATTTTGCAGACAAAAAAGAATTCAAATATATCCCTACTTGGACAACTGCTTTATTCAAGCAGACAACAAGGACATTCTACTAAAGCATCTGGCGTTTATAAAAAGATTACTAATTTGCCTAGGGTACACAGTAAACGAAAAGAAATCAAAACTAGTGCCCTCTCAAGAGATAATATTCCTGGGTGCAAGCTTAAATACAACTGCCCAGATGGCTTATCTCACGCCAGACAAGCAAAGGCAACTGACTCATTACTTTCAAATGATGGCAACAAGGACCCAGCTACCTGCAAAAAAAAAAAAAAAAAAATTCTGCAGGCTTTGGGCTTCATGGCATCCTGCATCCTGCTAATTCCATATGTAAGACTGCATATGAGGAAGCTACAATGGTATCTAAAAAGTGTTTGGACTCAACATTGCCACAGCCTGGAAACAATAATAACTCTTATTCCCTGCCTTCAACAAGAGTTTTGATGGTGGGCACTGGCCTGTCACCACAAGGGACAGCCTTTCCCTTTACCCACAGCCAGGCAGACACTAACAATGGATGCATTGGATTATACCTGGGGAGCACACATGGCAGGAAAATGTATACAGGGCATGTGGCCCACAGACCAAATGCATCTTCATATCAATCAAAAAGAGATGCTAGCTGTCCAGAATGCCCTGACAGCCTTCAAGGATCTACTACATCCAGGACAACTGTTACTAAAGACTGACAGTACTACAGTCATGTGGTACATAAACAAGCAAGGGTACACACATTCCTACCCCCTCTGCAGGCAAGCCATGACTTTGTGGAACACAGCACTGGCCTCATCATCATCATCATCCCCGTTTTCCCATTCACATGGGGTCGGGGAATCGTATTAACTGTCGCCAACTCTCTCGATTCAGTGCCACTCTCCTGCCTTCTTCATCACTCATGCCTGACTGTTGCAGATCTTCTTTCACACAATCCATCCACCTCTTTGCTGGACGCCCTCACTTCCTCTTACCTTCTTCCTGTCTGTCCCAAATCTTCCTCACCAGATTGCCTTCTGCTTTTCTACACATGTGCCCATACCATCGTAATCTGTTTTCTTTGATCTTTTCTGCAATTGGAGCTACTTTGACTTCTGCTCTTATGTCCTCATTTCTTCGCCTGTCCCGCAGTGTGCATCCTACCACCTTTCTCAGGCACTTCATTTCCATCACCTCTAGCTTCTTCAACTGTTCTGCCTTTACTGCCCAGGTTTCTGTACCATACAGTAGTACTGGTCGCACCACTGTCTTGTACACCTTACTTTTCAGCTTCTTTGGCATTCCTCTGTCATATATTACACCTGATACTCTATGCCAGTTGGCTGCAGCCCCTCTGATTCTAGCTTTGACCTCTTCATTCAGACTATCCTTCTCCTCAACCACCCCTCCCAGATACTTGAAGCTGTTTACCTGCTCCACTATCTTCCCATCTATCTATTCTCAGTTTATTCTAATTTCCCCAATCTGCTGCCATTACCACTGTCTTATCTGTGCTTAGTTTCATCCCATGTGCCTTCAGATTTGCATTCCATTCTCCTATCCTTTGCTGAAGTTCTAGATCACAGTCTGCCTGTACTGCCACATCGTCTGCATACAGCAGCTTTGTTGCTCTGACCCCTCCAACCTGTTTGCTGATGTAGTCCATTACCAGTATGAACAGCAGTGGGCTCAGAGCTGAACCCTGGTGTACACCCACTCCCACTGGGAACCCCTCAGTGAGGCCAAATACTGTTCGTACTTGAGTCACTGGGTACTTGTACATAGCCTGTACTAATTCTACCAATGTTTCTGGGACTTCAAACCACCGCAGTACTGCCCAGATAGCTTTCTTGGGACCTTGTCATATGCTTTCTCCCAAGTCTAGGAAAGCCCAGTTTGACTCTCTCCTCTTCTCTAGTTTCTTCTCAAGTATCTGTCTCAATGCAAACATTGGGTCAATTGTGCTGCATCCTGATCTGAATCCGAACTGTTCATCTCCCATCTTACATTCTGCTGTTCTGCGTATCTGTTTATCAATCATCCTCTCCACATCTTTCATGCAATGTGGTAGGAGTTTGATGCCTCTGTACTGTCCACAGTTGTGGATGTCCCCTTTGTTCTTGTACACTGGCACGAGTATGCTTACTCTCCAGTCATCTGGAATACGCCTTTCTCTCCACACTGCAATTAGTACCCTCAGGAGCCATTTCTCCCCTAGCTCACCCAGCATCTTTATCATATCTGCTGTGACCTCATCTGAGCCTGCTGCTTTCCCTGACTTCATTTTCCTTAGTGCTGCTCTTACTTCTTCTAAGCTGGGCTCCTCTTCTACTCTCATTGTAGGCTGTTTCTGGGGCAGTACCGCTTCTGTGGGGTTTTCTTCATTCAGAAGCTGCTGGAAATACTCCTTCCATCTGCCTTTGATGTCCTGTGGGCTGGTAAGCAGGTTGTTGCTGGAATCCCTTATGAAGGGTGTCGGACTATCTTCTTTATCTTTCTGTCTTTGCCTTGCAACCCAGTATAGTTTCTTTGTGCACCTTACTGAGTCACTTTCCAGAAGCTAATAGAGTGCCTCTGATGCCCTATTCTGTGCTATTGCAACTTCTTTCTTAGTTTCTTTGTTAGCCAACCAGTAGTCCTTCCTAGCTTGGTCAGTCTTTTCAATCTCCCACTTCTTCCTGCACTCCTTTTTTTCTTTTGATTACTTCCTGGACTTCTGCATTCCACCACCAGCTTTCCTTAGGTACCTTATTTCCATACCTGGCTCAGCCACATATCTTTTCTGTAGTCCTAACACATGCTGTTTTTAGGCGCTGCCACTCTTCTTCAACTCCACCTATTTCCTCCTCTTCTTGGGGTACTAGAGCCCCGAGTAATTCCTTGAACTGTTGTACTTTCTCTCCAGTCAACTTCCAGGTCTTCAGCCTGGTCTCTGTTGACCTTAGAGCCTTCTCTGACCACTGCTTGTAGCTGATTGTGGCAACTACTGGTTTATGCTGTGAACCCACTGTTTCGCTGGGGATGACTTTGCAATCATGGATTCTACCCCAGTGCCTTTTCCTTACTAGGAGGAAGTCTACCTGAGTTGCATGTTGGCTACTCTTGTATGTGATCTTGTGACTGTCTCTCTTTCTGAACCATGTGTTGGCTACTATCAAGCCATTTGCCAGACAGAAGTCTAGAATGGCTTCTCTTTCTTTACTCCTGTTGCCCCACCCATGTGGACCCAGGCAGTCCTCATATCATGTTCTGTCTGTCCCGATATGAGCATTTAAGTCATTCATTATCAACACCAATTCATGTTGTCCTGCTTTATCTAGTAGGTCCTGCAACTGCTGTCTGAATGCACTCTTTTCCTCACTATCACGACCCTGCTGTGGGGCATAGGCTGACATTATGAATATTGTCCTATCATTACACTGGAGTCTGACTGCCATGAGTCTGTCATTAATTCTGATGATATCCCTCACTGATTTCTGAAGCCTCTGTCTCACCACAATTCCTACACCATTTCTAGCCTGTCCACCACCTGAGTAGTAGAGTCTGGATCCCAAGACAAGTGCCTTTGTTGCACTGCCCTTCCATCTCGTCTCTTGGATACATAGGATGTCCAGCCTCCTCCGTATCATCATGTCATCCACTTCTAAGCTGCGTCCTGTCAGTGAACCTACATTAAGCGTAGCAATTCTCAGTTCATGTTTGGCAGGTTGGTTGGTTTTATGTCCAGCTTTCACTCAACAGAGCTATCCCAGGTAACCCAGGCTGGGCAACTAGACACCGGCCAGCCAGTAGCCTATTGACCCAGGGCTGCTGGACTTTTATGGCGGGCACACACTGGCCAATAGGGGCACATATACCCCTCCCACCGTTAGCATGGGTCCCTGGCGTGGGTCAGAGAGTAGGCCGGGTCCTCAACCCACTTATCACCGGTAACTACCCATGCCCATTTTTTGGCGACAGTCAACATGACCGAATCACCTAGAGCCATATTTTACACCGTCGAGTGGCTAGCCCTGCCACGGCGTGCAGTTTGTGATCCATGTTCTCCTATCTTGAGGATACTGCATACCACAATAGATGCCCAAAGCGGTTGGTCTTTTTACAACTCTTCCCCCCATTGGGCACCATGTAGAGTCTGTGCTGCTGCCCACAGCTCCATTCATTGGTGAGTTTGAGATGGAAACACTCAGCATGTTTTTCGAACATGGGAGAAACCCCACGAGACACCGAGAGAACATGCAAACTCCAAACAGGCATTAGTCGGAGGTCAGGATCGAACCTTGTGCATTGGAGGTGAAGACCTTGACCACTAAGCCATCTGGTCTCTTTAGATAGCACTGGCCTATCAAGTACATATACAGGCACAATTCCTGCCAGGAAAGAAAAATACTTCGGCAGACGAACTAAGCAGAAACCTCATGGACCCTCACGAGTGGAAACTAGATCCACAAGTCTTCAGCCTGATAACAAAGAAATGGGAATGCCCAGACATAGATCTATTTGCCTCCCCTCACAACTGTCAACTACAGAGATTCTGCACAAGAACTTATCACTCACAAGCATGGAAGGTGGATGCTCTATCATTCAGCTGGAAAAGCCTAACAGTTTATGCCTATCCTCCACTACCTCTACTCCCCAAGGTACTCCTAAAAGTCAGACAAGAGAAGCCAAAAATGATTTTGATTGCCCCAGACTGGCCACGCCAGCAGTGGTACCCAGTCCTAAGGAGCTTGTATCAAGGGCCAGCCTGGACTTTACCTCAAATTCCTCATCTGCTGATCCAACAAAACAATCAGATCCTGCACAGCCAACTCAGAACCTTAAGTCTGGGTGCATGGCGAATAATATAGCCACTCCGAACACACCTCTCTCTCTCTCTAAAGCAGTTATGGGTGTCATTTTGGAAGCCAGGAGGCCCAGCACCAGGAAATCTTATGCAGAAAAATGGAAGATATTCTGTGCTTGGAACCAAGCACAAGGACTTGAACTGCTGGTTCCTAATATTCCTCAGATTTTACAATACCTCACTGAGATGCTGGACAAAGGCCTATCCTTCTCACCAGTTAAGAGACATGCCTCTGCCTTTTCAGCTCATTACAATACGGAACCTCCTATTTTCTCTCATCCACTATTAAGACAGTACCTCAGAGGGGCAAAAAACATAAGACCTCCAAGGAGAGCACCAATACCAACATGGGACCTCAACTTTGTCTTGGAAAAGCTCACACTGCCTCCTTTTGAGCCAGCCAGTACAGCTGAGATAAAATTCTTATGGAAAACTGTTCTGCTCCTCGCAATAACTTCAGCAAGAAGAGTCTCCGTTACAGGCATTAATGGCAGTGGAACCTTTTATCATTTTCCATCCGGACAGGGTTTCTGTAAGGACAAACCCAACATTTATGCCAAAGGTAGTATCCAGTGTGGCTCTTAACCAAGCCATTCACTTACCAACCTTTTATCCAAATCCCCAGAATAAAGGGGAGAGACTTCTGCACTCTTTGGACATACACAGGCAGCTATGCTTCTACTTGGACAAAACAAAAGCTTTCAGAAAAACTGAGCAACTTTTTATGGCATACACAGCAGGATCACAAGGAAAGGCTATTTCAAAGCAGACTATTTCAGAATGGATAGGACACTGCATTCGTTTCTGCTATGTACAGCATGGCAAATCGGTGCCTAAGAATATTAGGCCACATTCTACCAGGGCAGAAGCCACATCAGCAGCCTTTCTCAGAGGAGTACCTACCAAGGAAATTTTGGAGGATGCAACTTGGAGTTCAGTGCACACTTTTACCAAGCACTATCACTTAAGCAGGCTTTGTCACTGCAGTTCTGCAGGGCCTCATAGCCACTCCTAATCCTATTTAGACCCAGCCGCCCAACCTCAGCTTTGGGATTCAACCCAAGTGTAATGACTGCAACAGTGAAACACGATGAACATAGTACAGTTGTGTACCTAGCATAAATGTAGATGCTCGAGTGTATTCACTGTTGCAGTCCAGGTTACCCTCCCACCATCCCCCATTCATTGCTGGGACTTATCTGTACTTCTCTATTCTATACAACCTATGTGGTGTATTTGCTTGTAGAGGAAGGTAATGTTTAAGTTAGTGCATGCTTTTTTATTTGCAAATATTTAGCCTACCCTTTTGGGGGCATCTGGGGCAAGAAAAACTGAAGAAAATGGCATCGGCTGCATCTTTTATACCCCTGGCGCACTGACGTCAGGGAAGAGACGACAGCAACCGACGCCGGACCAGGACTTTGGAATTCAGGCCGACTGCGGGTAGCCTGCCAGCAGGATAACCCAAGTGTAATGACTGCAACAGTGAATACACTCGAACATCTACATTTATGGTAGGTACACAACTGTACTTTTTATCTCAGACATTACAATTTAAGAGGTAATGGTATTCTTATAAATAATGAAACTTTTGTGACATTTCTGAGACTGTGTAAACATGGAAAACTTTCAGTGAGTTTGAGAAACAAAAAAATAAAAATTCATAGAATGAATATGTGATAAAGACTCCTTTTATAGAAATGAAAATGTTACGTGTACAATTTCTTACTGAGATAGAGAGACTTTTAAAAAGACATTTGAAAGACATTTGTAAATAAGTGTTGGACATTATAAAAGTATATGATAATGGGTTTATGGGCTGGGAGATGGACAGCAGTGGAATTTTGAAAATGGAAAATAGGATTGTACATATACCATGTGTTATAAATATTGAAGGGAATCTAGGTTTAGTAAGGTATTGGGGATAAATAGTTTGTGGAAAACTTTGTGACTAATTGTGAAAAAGAAGCTGTTAATATTTGTGGAAAAATGGGGCATGGGGCAAACACATTTGTGAGTTGGAGTGTTGCAATTGTAGACCTAAAGGACATTTAGCAGTGGACTGGAAAGAAATAGAAGAACAAAGTGAAAAGAAAACTGAAGAAAGTAAAGAAGCAGGAAAAGAAAAAAGGTAAGATAAAAGAAAAGAGTGACAAACAAGAGGGAAGTCCGTGAAAGAGCCAGATAGAGATGGAGAAAAAATCCTAATTTGCAGATGAGGATGATAAGTGAACAGTAGTTAAAAAGAAAACTTCTATGGGCAAAAGAGTTTAAGATAGAAAAAGACAATTCAGAGGTTTAAATGTAAAAGATATGAAGAAAGGCAATAAGAAGAAAGGAAGGGGGGGGTAAAAATAATCCTTGACAAATTAAAAAAAAGAGGAAGTAATAACCTAAGACTGCTGTCAGTAAATGTAAATAGTCTTATAATTGTGACAAGGATAATAGGAAAATATTAACAAACAAACACATAAAGAATAATTGGAAAATAGAATGGTATACAAATTGTGACCTAGATGTAATTGTATTGGAAGATCTAAAGATTTAGAACAAAAGAAGAAAGATTACAGACAGTTTATGGAATGTACATGTAATATGGAATTTAGAAAATGAACGTTGTTCTGTGATCACAATTTTATGCAAAAGAACAATTAAAATATTAGATTTTAGTTAGAATGGGTAAGTTAATTGTTATGGATATTGCATGGCAAGAAAACATCTATAGAATTATAGCAGTGTATGCTTAATGGAGAGATGTTAGATTATGTTATAGTGAACATGAATATAATAACATGGGATTTTAATTGTGATTTAAGAGAAAAGGGAAAAGATAAAAAACGGAAATGTGTGCAAAGTTATTTTTATGGAAATAAAAAGCATGGGCATATAAAAGAAATATGTTTAAAATGGAGACTGATTATTTTGTAATATCAGAAGGGATAAGTATAATAGAAGTAATAATATGAACAGGATTTTCAGATCATTTAGCAATATGAATAGAGATCGAAAAAAATGAATACATTAAGACTGGAACACGGATGAATGAAAATAATTGAATATAGACGGCAGTAGAAACGACATAATTAAATAAAGACACTTACTTATTTTGGAAAATGGATACAAGATAGAGAATAATATGCAGTTGCATATCATTGAGCTTTTGAAAATCTAAAAAGTTATAAAATAGAATTCCTTGGAAAAGATAAAAGGTATCAGCATGTTTAGGAAAAAATAGTGAAAGAAAAAAGTATAAGACAAGTGAATAACTAGGGGGAATTAGGAAAAATCAAGCACAAATTAAGGAAACAGTGGTGGAATAAGTAGGAAAATGCATAAAAAGAAGGGAGGGACAAATTCAAAAGGATTGGCAAGTTAAAAAAATACAAATGTAATGAATAAAAAATGTTAAGATTACTATAGATGAACTAGGAAAAAGTAATTAAACAAGTTAGCATGTATTCAGTGGTGGGGTCTAGATGGGAATATTTATGAAATTTATAAAAAAATTAAGGCACTGTCATTTTATAAAAGTTTTGAATGTATGGAGGAGGAGGGGTTTAAGTATCAAGAAATTTGCAGTGGAATTTTACAATTCTTATGGAAAAATGGTAATCAAGAAGAAATAACTTGGAAATCATTAGTATTAAATAACACTAACTACAAGATATTTATGAATATTACAGAACAGGATGGAGAGTACCATACAGAACATATTGGAAAAAAGCAAGTTTGGTATTAGAGGATGAGGTTGTCAGGAACTTCTAATGATTATAAGGGAAGAAGTAAATGATAATATGAAGGCAGGACAAGTGGTAAAATTGATGGTAGAGGTTGTTAATAAAGTTTCTGACACAATAGAACATGTGTTACGAAAATCTATGGATAATTACAACCGTAGTAAAAAATGTATGACTGTTTATAAGAATAACAGAGAATATTAATTATCGGATGGGTAAGTAAATAAATAGAACTGAATAATGGAATTAGACAAGAATGTCCACTGATTAGTGTGTTTGCTTTAATTACTAACGTAATAGTTAATGAAATAAAAGGTGAAATGAAAAAGTGTGTAGAAATTCCGGTAATGACATATGCAGATTGTTATAACAAAGAATTTTATTTTGGATGGAAATGTTTTTATTAAATATTTAACAGAATTATTAAAAGGCAATGGGAATGGATCTTAAAGGAAAAACTCAAGGATTAGGGAGCAAGAAAAAAATAGGTGTTTAGTTTACTTTGAGATAAGAGACAATGGGAAAGTATTACAATTATATTTATTATGTAGAACATAAATTATCATATAAAAATAAAGCAAATTTGGTTAATTCTGTGTTGTTAAGCAAAATGGTCTACTTGGTGAGTATTTTATGATTTTAAAAATGTGTGAAAAGTATGTTAATGGAAGTAATGTTTTTCTTTCGTATGGGGTTCTAGATTGAATCTGGTCAAGAGAAAGAGTATTTTATGAGGAAAGAAAATGGTGCCTCAGGTTTAAGAAAGCCAATAGTATTTGGAGCATCTTTCAGATTTTATAGAGTATTTATTCATTTGGATGAAAGATAAGGATAAATTGGTGGGGAAAATATTTAATGATAAATTTAATGATATGCGGGGAATAGCTTGATCTAATAAGAAAATGGTCATTATTATGAGGAAATACAAAATTATCTAGAAAAAATGAAAAGGTGGAAGATTGTTTGAGGAGACAAAAGAAGGAATGTATGGTATTAAGTGATCATTTTGTATTCATCCATGGGAAAACTTGCAGAAAATAAAAGCTGCTAAAGAAAGAAATTGTGTTGAAATTGGGTGGAATGTCAGGATTTTTTATGGAGATTGAGTGAAAATAAACTTATAGTTAAAGTAATATGCTATGTAAAAAGAAATGTGAAAATTTGTGTTTTGTGAAGAAGAAACAGCAGAGCCTGTTTTTTGACATGTAAAATAGTAAGACAATTGTGGAAGAAGTTGAACTTTTCTTTTTGAAAATATAGAATAAAAATATGGATGGTGCAGCGGTAGCGTTGTTGCCTCACAGCAAGTGGCTGTTTGGTTCGATTCTCGGCTAGGGTGACTTCTGTGCGGAGTCTGCATGTCCTCCCTGTGTTCGTGTGGGTTTCCTCCAGGTGCTCCAGTTTCCTCTCGCGTTTCAAAGATGTGTCTGGAGCCTCCTCTGAAAATTGGATTTGTTCCAAGTTGGACTTTCTCAGTAAATAAATGTTAAAAATAAAAAATAAAAAAAAAAGATATGATAGCATATGAATATTGTAAAAATATTAAAGAAGTTGAAAATAGAAGACTATTTTGTTATATGGTTTATTTGTAATGAAAGACTTACTGAGATTGTTTAGAGGGAAATGAGCTTTTCCATCAGTTATAAGAATAAAATGGCAGTTCTGGAAAAAGGAGTGGGGGGGGTCAATTAAAGACAGCAGTGCTGGTTTTACTTCATTCTGATTGCTTTAAAAATGATGAAAATATGTAATTATATAAATATGTAATATTTGCGTAAATTGAAATAGAATACAAGGTGCTGACTGAGATTTCTTTTATGGAGATAAACTCTTGGCTAGGCTTGTAAGGCCCCAGGGCCTTAGCCTAGTAACTTCCTATGATTCCAAATAAAGGACCCCTACGCTTTTTGATGCATGCCATGGGGTCTTTTGCATCCACCTGAGCTACCACTAACTGAAGCCATTGGCACATTGGTATTAACTTCTTGTATGAAGGATGACACCCTCCGAAGTTCAGCACCCTACGTACGCTGCACTGTCAGTGGTCATTCTGCTTGGTGTGAGAATAGAACTCACAGGCTTGTGCACCAAAAGCTTGAGTGCTACCTGTTGTGCTACTGGCACTGATATTTTGTGAGGCTTCAGGCACCCATGCCCCTTTAATGTTAGGTGTCAACAAGTTGCTGCTTTACTGCTAGCTTTAAAACGAAAAAATGCATCTTCCATGTAAGTTGCATGTTGATCCTAGTGCAAAAGTGACTAAATGCATGCGTTTAGTATTTATCCTTGAATTTATAAACTGTTATTTAGTTGAAGTTCTTTTACAGGTCAGAAGAAAGGTTCTGACCAAAGAATCGGGTTTCTTGGCAGTGCATGTTCTATTTGGGACCTAGTGTGAATGTTGTCCAAGACAAGTTCAGTTTGTTGTGGAGCTAAAGGGAAGACTTGATGAGGCCTACAGCTTGACTTGTATTTGGCAACTTATTGCTGAAGGAGCTATACAGGACTGAGCTTGCATGTCTGAGGTGTCTGTAAACGGAGAAGCAGGGGAGTGAGCCTGTATGTCAGAGGTACCTGTAAAGGTATCAGCCAGAAGAGGGAGCCTGTATGTTAGAGGTACCTGTTAAGTGGAGCAGCAGGGGAGTGAGCCTGTATGTCAGAGGTACCTGTAAAGGGAGCAGCAGGGGAGTGAGCCTGTATGTCAGGGGTACCTGTAAAGGGAGTAAACCCGTGGATCTATTGCACTGTATTTATTTTTCAGTTCATTTTTCACTTTGTCCTGCAACTAAAGGCAGGTCTTTTAATAGCTGAAATCACTTATGGATTTGTTTTCTTGGGGGACATCAGTGACCTCCATAGACCTTTTTCAAACTCCGTCTGGGAGCTATGTCTGGGTAAGTGACTTGCTAAGAGTCGCACTGGCAGTGGAGGCTGAGGGAATCGAACCTTGGACCTTGGGGAAACCGCTGGTTAACAGCTCCTTAATCCTCAAAGCCAGCTGCCTGAAAATTAATGATTGAAGGCATTATTGAATAGCATAGTGAGGTGTGGAGAAAGTGAAGCAGAAAAGAGGCTACTGCTGGGGAGAGGCTGCAACGTAAATCGGACATGTTGGAGGGACAGATATGTGTCTCAGACTACCTCTTTTCGGGAACAGGTTTATCATCCATGTGAAGCAGAGTTCTTCTCTAATCAAATTTAAGTGTACCATGTAGTAGTGGATGGGGGAGTAAGACATTTACCCATGGTTTGGCACCTGTCTGTAAATGCTTAACCACCCATGCCCAAGCCTACAAATGCCCCTTAAAATAACCCTAGGTTAGCAAAACGTATGAGATATATTAGTGAAGCAAGGCTAAGCTTTAAAGGTCTTCCTGGGGGTCGTTAGCCTAGTAATCCACCTTTGAATCAGTAAACCATGTTATTAGGGACCCCCCCCCATATCCTTGGGGTGATAAATAAATGGTATCTTACATCAAAGATACTGACAGAGGAAGCAAGAAGAAATGCTCTAGTGTTGGAAGTGTGTGATAGACGAGGCCTGTATGCGCTTAGAATGAGCTGGGCCCAGGGGATATTGAATGGACTTTGTAGGCATGGGAGGAAGTGGTTGGGGTAATATTTAAGAAGGAAAGCAAAACTTCCTACGAAGTTTGCATGTGAAAGATGGGAAGCATGGAAGACGGATAAGAGACTGGAGAGTAATTAGAAGCTGTGCCACAGCGCTGGAAAAACATCGTCTTTAGAAAGAAAAAAAGCAAAAATGGTAGCAGGTAAGATGAGCAGGATTTGTATGTATGTAATACGGGGGGTGAGTGGAACAGAAGAAGATTGCACGGGGGGGGGGTAAGGAAAGAAAGAAGACGTGTTTGAAATGTAAATTAGACGCAGAAGAGGAGGGGCTGGGAGAGGGAGGTGCATCAGTAGAGAAAAGGGACAGAGCTAACTACTGATGTAGGAATGTGTGCACCTTGAGTGTGTAATGCACAGCATTAGGGATCGCTTTGGGAAGTATTTGATAAGAAAACTAAATTAATAAAATCAAGAGATTAGCAGCATAAAATAACTAATTCATTTAGTCTGAGGAGATTTGCCACACCCTGTGATATGCTGGTATGCAGGAAAGATGTAGTCTGCACAGTGGTTAACCATGTTAACAAGTGCCACCCTCTGTTTCCTGAAAGATCAGGAACTGGAAGAATGCCAAAAACAGTTAAGTTAAAAGAAAAAGCAGTATATGTGAAAGACAGATGACACAGGAGGGATGTACCTGAATATGAACCAGAAAGGACATACCAAATTTTAACTGGAAAGATGTACGAGGTTGTTAACCCACTACAGAAAGCTGTCGCGAAGGTAACAGACGTCCGAGTCTGCACCATAGCAATTTATGTCCCAAGTAGCTGCTCTTGTGTGTCTATGCTACTGTTGATTGTAAATGTAGGTGCTGCCATGACCCAAACATGCCCTTTGGACATAGTATGTATACTAGGCTTTGATTTTGTGTATTTATATTAATTTGTATATTGATTGCATGTGTCTTTACTGGACACCATGTGCACTCTACATGTTTAGGCTAATGTTTACACTTGATTTCTTAGAGCCTGTGCGTTTAATATTTATTGCATTAGACTTTTGTATGTTGAGCGTATATTCATTGTATGTATTAATTTGAATGAAAATATCTTTGTAGCCACACTCGCTATCTTTCTAGTAACTGGTGGATATTTCAGCGTTTTCTGTACTTGCACTATGATTGTTTTGCAAGGGGCATGGCTGAAAAGGTTCTTTGGGCCTTCTGTTTAATTTTTACAGCAATCTAGTAAAGCATTTGTGCAGTCTTGTTCTGTATGTAATCATGTACTATGCTCTGACATTTCTAAAATGAGTTTCAGTGCACATTGGATAGGTACAGTTTTTCTTGGTGTTTTGAAGCTTTATACCTGTGAGAGCAAAACAGTAAAGTCATTAGTTAGTATGACTGTGTTGCATTTTATTTCAGATGTTCTTCGTGTTTCACTGTTGCAGTCATTACATTTGGGTAATCTGCTGGCAGGTTGCCCTCAGTCGGCCTGAATTCCAAAGTCTTGGGTCCTGCGTCAGTTGCTGTCTCCTCTTCCATGACGTCAGGTCGTCAGGGGTATAAAACATGCAGCCGACCCCAATTTCTTTAGTCTTTCTTGTCGCGTGGTGCCTGAAGCAGAAGCATTTCGCAAGTGCCTGTCAGCCGACTACAGAAATATTCATGTTTCGGTTTCAGAACCGAAGTCTTCACTAAAGCTAAGTACCCCATTGGGGAAACTTTTTTTTCTTGCTTTTTATCGATGTCAGAAAAAGTTAATAATTGTATTACTTGTGGGGAAACAAATACCTCATAAGGATTTCCATTTATACTATATTCCTTGCCTAGGCCCTGATCACAACGTGCCTGGCTATCGGTTTTGTGCTAGATTTAACCAACGCACTATTAAGCGTCTGTATATATTTGCATCAAAGTATTTTGGAAACAGATTTAACTACCCAGAAATGTCGTCGGATAGCAATCTGACTACCGGAGTACATAAAAAACGCAAAGAAAAGAATAGGGAAAGGCAGTCGAGATCCAAAACAGACAACAAAGCTTCTCCTAAGCCAGTCGCCGGTTTGCCGGTACTCGGGCGCTTTCGCAGCCCCTGATACCCGCTACCTTCCAGTCGCAGGCCTCTACCAACACCCATGTGGAGTCCGGCATGCCACAAGATACTGAAGGTATTGGACCGATGGATGTATCTCCCTCGGATGGGTCCGGAGCCGCTGAGCAGGCACCGGCTTCTGAGGGTGTATTCAGACCTCATCATTTTGTATGTCAAACCGACGACAGCTGCAAAACCAAAGACAAAAGCAACTTCTAAAACTAAAAAAAAGATGCATGAGCCACATGCACAGGCCTCTATGCCTAAAAAACAGATTATCAAAATGGCTGAAGACCTTATTACCTTGATCAGGGGTACCCATCCCCCTCCAGATAAGAGGAATACGCAAGACACTGATTATGAATCTTCAGATCAGATTTCTATTTCTTCTGATTCCTTTTCTTATCAGGAATTGTCTTTACCTCCCTGTGAGGATTCAGATGCTGAGGAGTCTATTCCATCTGCATCTCCTCCTGAGGATTATTCATTTGGAGAAAACTTGCATACTTTGAGGGAGCATTTTCACTGGGAGAGTCAAGATTTCTCAGAATCAAAAAAGAGGCTCAGAGATTTCCTCCTTCTCCCTCAGCACAAGCCTTTAGCCATCCCCCCTGTTTTAGACATTGTGGATGATGTGTTTATGGAGTCAAGCTTGACCCCTGACTCTCTACCGCCGGCTCCCAGTAAGCCTGACCGATATTACAGGGTACCTGACTCACATAAATTTTTATTTATAAACCCTGTTGCTGATCCTGAAATTATTTCACAGGGTCTAAAGGGAGTTAAGGCGTCAACAGCAAAAAATCCTACCCCCTCTGACAGAGATTCAAGGGCGCTAGACAGATGGGGAAAAAAGGTTTATACATCTGCAGCCTTGGCAATCCGGGCCTTAAACTGTCAATTTCATATGATTAAGTACCTCCAACATGTTATGGGATTGCTGAAACAGAAAATGATGTTGATTTCAGAATGTGCATAAAACAAAGAATTGCAGGAATTATTGCATGCAGCTGAACAAGTTGGAAAGCATACTTTGCAATGTGGTTTTGATTCCTTAGAGGCCTCCTGCAGGGCCCACAGTTACTGGCTCTGTGATTTAGGAGGCATGCCTGGTTAAAGGAACAAAATTTGCCTGATCATGTTAAAGCTAAATTGCTAGATGCACCTTTACAGCATGATTCTCTGTTTGGTATTAAGGCAGAAGAGGTTCTAATATGCTGCCCGGTTAAAGAAACTCCAGCTCTACTCAGTGGCATACCGCCTGCTCAGAGGTGACCCGTGCCTGACGTATAAGGCCATGTCCAACCCGGAATTAAGGGACATGCTGCACCTCAAAAAATCCAAATCCCATCGAGCTACACGCTCGAGAGACTTGAACCTCAGCACTGAAATAAATAGGACATGCTGGAGGGACAGATTCATAACCCAGAGGCTCCCTTCACTATGGAATAAAATCCCAGTCCAGGTTAGGCAGAGTCCCTCATTGACTCTCTTCAAGAGGAATCTTGATGAGTGGATGGGAGATCATAGGTTTACCCCGGGTATCATTTCTGTGTCACTGTTAGACAGAGGCACAGTATACTAACCTCGAAAAAGGGCATAGCAAAATTAATTTAAAATGGGTGGCGAAAGCCAAACATACTCTGGCTAGGCTTATAAATGCCCTAGGGCAGATAGCCTAGTATGAACCTATGAACCTATGAACCTATAAAGGAAATGGAAGACAAAGCTAAGTCTATGCAAACTGTTAGACTTCTTACAAGTGCAGCCACCAAAGTTCAGTAGACACTGGCCTACAAAAAATTGGTCCTTTCCTGTGTCAGACAGAGCTCAAAGGGGCAAATCCAAATGCCCTAAGGGTTCCAGATACCAGGCGCAAGATTCATACAGGTCAAAGCAATGGGGCGCTTCCACCTCCAAATCTGGAGGAGATAAAGCGCAAACCTACAGAAAGCAATCCCAATGATTTCCCTCTGCCTACACCAAGCACTTATCTTTTGGCAGCACCCATAGGGGGAAAATTAGCACTTTTTGCTCAAAATTGGCAGTTAATAACCCAGGACAAGTGGGTACTAAACATCGTATCACAGGGATACAGATTCCATTTCCACACTCTGCCAATGGCAAATGGTTGGCCAGATCTGCCAAAATATCAATGGGCCAGAGGCACAGAAACGGGTAACATCCCTCGTGGATATATGGGGACCATTCAGATGGTACCAGCACAGGAAAAAGGACAAGGTTTTTACTCAAGACTGTTCTTGGTACCCAAAAAGGACAAGGCCTGGCGGCCAATACTGGATTTATCGATTTTTGAGCACTTACCTGGACATTCCAAAATTCAAAATGCTGACTTTGCAGCAGCTTTTGCCCATGCTGGGCAAGAATGCTTGGCTGGTGACTTTAGACCTAAAAGAGGCATACCTGCATGTCCCAAAAAGACAATCGTGCAGAAGATACCTCAGTTTCAAGGCTGGCTTAATGCATTACCAATTCTCTGCACTGCCCTTTGGCTTATCTACTGCGCCCAGGGTCTTTACAAAGTGCCTGGCACCAGTAATTGCATTTTGCAGACAAAGAAGTATTCAAATATGTCCTTACTTGGACGACTGTCTCATTCAGGCAGAGAACAAGGGCACTCTTCGACACCTGGCGTTTGTGAGAAGGCTTCTACCATGCCTAGGGTACACAATAAACGAAAAGAAATCACAACTGGTACCCTCTCAAAAGGTAACATTCCTGGGTGCAAGCTTGAATGCAACTGCCCAGATGGCTTACCTCACGCCAGACAAGCAAAGGCAACTGACTACTTCAAACTGATGGCAACAAAAACCCAGTCTTCTGCACGACAAATTCTGCAGACTCTGGGCTTCATGGCATCCTGCATTCTACTAATTCCATATGTAAGACTGCTTATGAGTAAACTTCAATGGTGCCTAAAAAGTTTATGGAGTCAGCATTCACACAGTCTGGAAACAATGATTCCTCTCATTCCCTGCCTGCAACAGGAGTTTCTATGGTGGGCAAAGGCAAGTCACCAAATCATGGGACTGCCCTTCACCTTACCCCCTGCCAGCCAAACCTTAACAACAGATGCATCAGATTATGCCTGGGGGGCCCACATGGCAGGAAGATGCATTCAGGGCTTATGGACACCAAACAAATGCATCTGCATATCAACCAGAAAGAGATGCTAGCTGTTCAATATGCCCTAACAGCCTTTAAGGACTTACTTCATCCAGGACAACTACTGATAAAGATGGACAACACCACAGTCATGGTATATAAACAAGCAAGGGGGCACACACTCCTATACCCCCTTTGCAGATTAACCATGGCACTGTGGAACACAGCTTTGACCTACCAAATACATCTTCAAGCTCAGTTCCTGCCAGGAAAACAAAACACTCTGGCAGACGATTTAAGCAGAAACCTTATGGATCCTCACGAGTGGAAACTAAATCCACAAGTCTTCAGCATGATAACAGAGAATGGGGGAGCCCAGACATAGATCTATTTGCTTCTCCTCAAAATTGCCAATTGAAAAGATTCTGTACAAGGAATTATCACAGACAAGCATGGAAAGTGGACGCCCTATCGTTCAGTTGGAAAAACCTATTTGTTTAAGTCTTTCCACCTCTGCCTCTTCTACCCAAGGTCCTCCTAAAAGTCAGACAAGAAAAGTCAAAGATGATGTTAATTGCCCCAGACTGGCCCCGCCAATACTGGTACCCAATCCTAAGGAACTTGTCTCAATACCCAGCTTGGACCTTGTCTCAAAGACCACCACTACTGTCACAGCAAAACAATCAGATCCTGCACAATCAACTACAGACCCTGAACTTGGCAGCATGGCTGATCATGTAGTTATACAAACAACACCTCTCAGTAAAGCTGTGATGGACGTCAATTTGGAAGCCAGAAGGCCTAGTACTAGAAAATCATATGATGACAAATGGAAGAGATTCTGTGCTTGGAGTCAAGCACAAGGAACTGATACAGCGGAACCAAATATTCCACAGATATTACAATACTTAACTGAGATGCTTGTCAAAGGCCTATCTTTCTCATCAATTAAAATCCATGCTTCTGCCATTTCGGCTCATTACAATATAGAGCCACCAATCTTTTCTCGTTCTTTACTAAAGCAGTATCTTAGAGGAGCCAAAAATTTAAGGCCTCCTAGAAGATCACCAATACCTGCATGGGACCTCAACTATGTGTTGGAAAAGCTCACTCTGCCTCCATTTGAACCAGCTGCTACTGCTGATATAAAGTTCTTATCATGGAAGACAGCTCTGCTACTAGCAATTACTTCAGCAAGAAGAGTCTCAGAGCTACAGGCCCTCATGGCTGTAGATCCTTTTATTATATTTTATCCAGACAGTGTGTCTGAGGAGAAATCCTACTTTTATGCCTAGGGTGGTATCCAGTGTGACCCTTAACCAAACAATTCATCTGCCAACTTTCTATCCAAATCCGCAGAACAAGGGGGAGAGAATTCTGCATTCCTTGGACGTACCCAGACAGCTAAGATTCTACTTGAGCAGGACAAAAGCTCTAAGAAAAGCTGAGCAATTACTAGTTTCATATGCTGCAGGATCAGAAGGAAAAGACTATTTCAAAGCAGACAAATTCAAAGTGGATAAGCCACTGCATCCGTTTCTGCTACTTACACCATGGTAAACCTGTGCCCAAGGGCATTAGGTCTCATTCCACCAGAGCTGCAGCTACTTCAGCAGCATTTCTCAGAGAAGTACCAACCAAAGACATTCTAGACGCTGCTACTTGGAGTTCTCTTCACACCTGTACAAAGCATTACCATTTGCCTCTTCCCTCTAAGTCCAGGGCAGGCTTTGCCACTGCAGTGCTGCAGGGCCTTATAGCCGCACCTAATACTGTTTAGCTCCAGCCTCCCAACCATAGCTTTGAGATGCTACCCAAATGTAATGACTGCAACAGTGAAACACGAAGAACATAGTACAGTTGTGTACACTTACCATAAATGTAGATGTTCGAGTGTATTCACTGTTGCAGTTCAGGTTACCCTACCGCAACCCCCCCTGTCTTAATGAAATGTATCTCTCCTATATCTTCTACAACCTATGTGGTGTATTTGCTTGTAGATGAAGGTAAAGTTTATTTTGATGTGTGTGTGTGTGTGTGTGTGTGTGTGTGTGTGTGTGTGTGTGTATATGTATGTGTATGTATGTATATATATATATATATATATATATATATATATATATATATATATATATATATATATATATATATAAATTTGCTACCTTTTTGGGGGCACCTCTCATCGGGGGCAAGAAAAACTAAAGAAAATTGCGTTGGCTGCATGTTTTATACCCCTGATGTCATGGAAGAAAAGACAGCAACCGACGCAGGACCCAAGACTTTGGAATTCAGGCTGACTGAGGGCAACGTGCCAGCAGATTACCCGAATGTAATGACTGCAACAGTGAATACATTCGAACATCTACATTTATGGCAAGTGTACACAACTGCACTTTCTTCCATGATGTGACCATTAGTGGTATTCATAATATGGTAGCATTTTTATTTCAGTTCTTTCGTGGCATGACCATTACTGGTATGCATAATATGGCAGCATGTTATTTCATTTCTTTTGTGGCATGACCATTAGTGGTATGCATACTGTGGTAGCATTTTTTCAGTTCTTTTGTGGCATGACCATTAGTGGTATTCATACTATGGTAGCCTGGAAAAATAGTAATGTCACTTGAGCTGAGCTGTATGAAATGTTTGCTTTACCTAGAACCCTGGGTGTACTTTTGCAACAGTTTTTAATGCTTTTGTATTGTTAGAGTAAACGAAAATTTGAACGTGACTGCAGAGAGGCTGAGAAAGCAGCGCTACATGCGGACAAGACTGATCAGGATATTAACGCTACCAAAGCAGATGTGGAGAAGGTAAGAATGTTGCGTGTTACAAGCATCACTGCTGTGTGTAAAACCTTTAAATATAGGAGCATGTAATGGCTGTTGGGCTACAGGTGAGGCTGTAGTTTCGTTGATTGTTTTTTAGAGAACTAGAGGCTTTAGCTCCACCAGACCTCCTGAAGCTCAGGTCTGCCTCTCTGCTATGGTTTGCCACATACTCCTGGGTGGGCTTACAAATTATTTGTAAGCTCCTTTTACTTTTAACACTGATTCTGCTGTGAACATTGACTGTGAGTAGAAGTAAAACGTGTTTTTTGTGCCTGTTGACCACCAAGTTTGCCACGCTTGACACGTTACTCATTCATTTCCTTACCGTGGAATTTCATAAGGGCTTTGTGCAGGTGGTGTTGAGGGCAGTCATTTTGGGTAGCTATGAAGGTGCTTTTATGGTGCTTTTATGACCTCACCAGCATGCCAGCAATGATGACACCTTTATTAATGGCCTAATGCCATCCTTGCTTGGGGATAGGTTTGGTCCGTATCATGATAGTCCTTCAGTCCCTTCCCCCCAATATGTGCATTTCTATACAGCCATGTTGAAGGCCACCACCAGACAGTGGCTTGGTGGCTCTAATGTCCACTGTTGGATTGCACATTTGCATCACCAGTCCTCCTCAAAGGTATTATGGCAGTGTGTGGCTGCCTGTGCCCCACCCTCTCCTTCCTTCAAAGAAGGACATACCTATCTGCCCCTGCCGTCTTCATCAGGTGCCTGAGTCAGTAGTCAAACTTGGTCTCCTGGGTTTCAGTTGGCGCACTTACTCTGGCCCACCAGAACTGTTTAAGAAGAAAAACTTTTGAGCGATTAACAATGAGATTAATTAGGCAGTAAAAATGTGCAGCTATGTTGATTATTTTGTATATTTGCTATCTGTTTTAGGAGTCAAAAAGGAACAGAAAGAATAGAAAGCCATGTAAAGTGATTTTTCACATAAAAAACGAAGGTTTGGATTACTGCAGTTTGCATTCAGAAACGGATTATACTGCACAGCCATTGGAATAATGTGAATATTACATCTGACATTTTTGTAAAGAGCCCGTTATATGATGTGCTGCTTGTATAAAGGTTAGATTACATTTTAAACAACTTCTGTAGTTTCTCTGAGCAGGCATTGAAAGGAAATGGATAGTAGGGGAAAGACTGCAATGTATGTTTTTATTATTGCATGGTGACAGTGTAATGCTTCCCCTCTTTGTATACCAAGATGTAAAGGGGGGGGGCTTCATAATAATATGCAGTAGAGCATGAATTCACTTCAGGTAAGGCTTGAGCATAAGTTGGGGTTCCAGTCTGGAATGCTTTAAAAAAGTAGAAGAACATTGATGGGAGTTCGAAAATGGTAGATGAGGATTGAAGTAAAGGAATGGGCAATAATAATGTGGTAGGATAGTACTTAAGACTTGGGGTAACAGGCAGTAATGTGGTAGGATAGTACAGAAGACTTGGGAGTAATGCAGTAGGCAGTAATAATGTGGCAGGCTAGTGAGGAAGACCTAGAGTAATGGCAGTAATATATCGGTATAGTACTGAAGACTTGGGAATAACGTAATGGGCAGTAAAAACATGGTAAGATACTACTGAAGACTTGGGAGTAATGGGTAGTAATAATGTGGTAAGATAGCATGGTAGACTTGGGAGTAAGGGCAGGAGTAGCAGGGTAGTATAGTACTAAAGATTTGGGAGTAATAGAATGGGCAGCAATGTGACAGGATTGTACTAATAACTTGAGTGTAATGGAATGGACAATAGTAACATGGCAGGATAGTACTTAAGACTTGGGGTAACAGGCAGTAACATGGCAGGGTAGTACTTAAGACCTGGAGTAATGGGCACTGATGATTTGGCAGGATAGTAATGAAGACTTGAGAGTAGTGTAATGGGCGGTTCCCTATTATGTGGTCGAAACCTTAGCCTATCGAACATCTAAAGGTCAATCACAAAATGTCGAAGTCTGAAAATTGTGAACGGCTGTTTCCAAACAGGGAAATGAGTCGTTTGGCCGTTATGTGGATTTTGTTCTTTCTCCGCTGTAGAGCGATCTTGGAGTTGGTATATTTAGTTAGGTGGGTGTGAGAGGCTGTGCCCCCACTTTTTCTGTTTATAGCTTTTTTTTTTATTTGGCCAATGGCATTGTTTCCCTGTGTGAAAATGGACATTTTCGATATTAAGGGTTTGATATTTCGTGATCGACCTTTAGGTGTTCGATAACCTAAGGTTTCGCTCATGTAATATTGACCCGTAATGGGCATGTGTTGCGTGTAATAATGTTAGGAGTCTGTTAGGTGAGGTTCAGCTGTTTTGAAATCCATGACTGGGGAGGGAAAGCAGATAAAGAAGGAATAACTTAAACATGGGCAGCCAGAAGGCAGACAGGGACATGGGGTGCAGAGTCTATAATGCATTTGAGGATGTGGTGTGAAGTTAGGAGGAAATAAAGTAAAAGAGTTAGGAAGATTATTTTGGATGAAGGCACTATCAGAGGAGATTAGGGAAGGCAGAGAGGGAAGATTAGAGTGACAAATTACAAAAGAACAATGGCTAAGGCCTTGCGTTGCAAAGTCTGAATGATTCAGGATATTTGCAGTGACATGCTTACACAGGTATTTTCAAACTCCATATAGATTCCGAGGATTTTTCGTCAAGCTGAGAGCTGAAAAGGGAATGACAGGAAATTTGGAGCTCATTTTGTGAAAATGTGAGGAGTGTTCCAAGTTTATGCACTATGTATAAAATATCCTGACACCGTTCTTTGGTGGCGGGCATGTTATGTAGTAAACAAGGAGATGATGCATTAAGCATCTGTCTTGCTTTAGAATTATTGAGATGTAATAAACCTTTGTTAAATTTAATATAACCAGTAGCCAGATAAGCAGTTACATGGCCAAGGAAATGAGGAATAAACCTGTTGTAAATGAAGTACTGACTATTGCGAATGAGAAATAGATGGGAGATCATAAAAGGATGGAGGAGGTGATTTCCCGCAAAAAGTAAATAAGTAAATGATGCATTTGGGATTAATATGTACAAAGCAATTCTCAAGCAGAAGACTCCAGTAAGTAGATTTGTAGGAAATGTAAAGTCAAAATCTGTTTTATTGCATAAGCGTAAAGAGCAGAGATATGGTGGGCGTTGTTTATGTATTGCATGTGTACCATAACCAAAAGTCTTACTGTTTTGGTTCTTTTTTCATTGTTAATGTATGTGCAGTCGTGTGGCAAACTTATGACTTAACAAAATTGTTTAAAATGTTTTTGGGAGGTACAGAAAAGGAGAAGTTAATGGAGTGGAATTTTTGAAAAGGAAATTATGGTGGCTGGTGATAACAGAAAACTCGAGCTGTCTTAAGCAAACAGAAAAAAATCTACGTTATAGGATTATGGTTGAAGGGGGAAAATGATCCAGTTTCTGATTTGTTTTAGGAGAGATCTTTGCAAGTTTAAATGAGGAGTTAACCCTGACTAGGAATCTACTGACACAGATTTGATCACAGGCCTAGGAAGTGGATGATCTAGTTGTGGGAGGGAGTAATGTAAAAAGAGCAGACATTGTCAGATGCATGTGTCTCAGGGACATGGCTTTCTGTAAAATCTCTGGTGGAGATGGAAGAATCCACTGGGAAGCATCACTTTTATTTGTGTGGGGGAGTGGGGCCAGAGCTACCAATCTGGGATAGCTGCCTGCACCAAGTGAGTGGATATTCCTGCATTTACAGCCTTTGGAAAACACATCCTAAAATGTTTGCTGAGATGCACAAGGGCAGGTTGGGCACATTTGGGGGATCATCTTGAGGGTTAACCCATCAGTGCTCTGCTCTTACACTGGCAATGTCTACATCTAGCCAGTTTGGAGTAGACAACTGAGATGGGTTAGATGGTTGGGCAAGGGGAAACAAAAAGTCTGAGTGATGTGCTTTTAAAGCATTAACTATTTAGTGTTATTTTATGTTGGGTCAGGCTAAATGCAAAACTCAGTTGATGTTGAACAATAAGGATCACCGTTGCATGATCATTCATTATGCAGTGGAATTAGCCACAAGTAAATCCGTTCATATAACCTGACATCCAGAGTTTGGACTTCCTTCTCATGCTGAGGATATCAGTAAGGGCCTCACTAGAACAGGGGAGCTGTGCTTTTCAAAATACAATCCAAAAAAAAGCAAAGAAAGGCACAAAATGACTGCAGCGGATCCGTTTATTAAAGGTAAGCACTTTCATGTCCAAACTGACGCTTCCTCAGACTCTAGTAAAATAACTGTTTAAATATAAAAGAAACTATTTCAAAGCATTCAGTAAAGCAACAGAAGTCATTAAGATTCAATCAAATATGCAAAGGAAATACTAAAACATTTCCTTAAAAATTATTATAAAACACGTATCAACACATGATATTTGAATATATACGGCGTAAAAATGTCAGCTAAACCATATGTATCCTGACTAAAGCAAAATAAATGTCCCTGCAAATTACTTATTCAGTGGTCTGTCCGCTAAAAACTGTTTTAATGAAACTCCATCATTCAGGCCGAAAGATCTATCAGCCTGAAGTCTGATAATCTATTTACCCTCTAACTTTTCTGTCATATTTTTAATATTACCTAAGCGAGGGCTTCTATTGCCCTATAAGCCTGACTAGCTTGATCTACAAGGCTATGGAGTGCATCATCATGGAACTCATTAACAGAGACGTTTTGAACCCCCAGACACTGAACCCTACCCAGTTCGGCTTAGTTAAGGACAGATCATGCCTACTGAACCTGGTGGACTTCTTTGAGACAGTTACCAAGGCTATAGACGAGGGAAAGGTGGTACACACAGCGTACCTAGTCCTTGCAAAGGCCTTCGACACCATTCCCCATTCTGGTATTATAGACAAGCTCACCAGCCTGAACATAAACCCCTACGTCACAAGATGCGTTGTCAACTGGCTCACAGACAGAACCCACATGGTAAGAGTTGCGGGAGCTAGGTCCAACTCTAAACCGGTTACAAGTGGCGTTCCCCAGGGCTCAGTCCTAGGACCCCTTCTGTTCAGCATATACTTCTCAGAGTTACAGGCAAGCACAGGAGGACTATGGCTGACCAAGTTCGCGGACTACTGCAAAGTAGGGGCTATAATTGAGACTCCGGCTGACACAGACATCCTCCAAAAGGGTCTCACTGAGACGGATACCTGGCGTCAAAATCATGGCCTCAAGCTAAATGCCAAAAAGTGCATAGTCATCCCCTTTGGAAAAAACAAAGTACCCATAAACTACCACATAGGTAGTAGTCCCCTAAATACAGAAGACGTAATAAGGGATCTGGGGACCCAAGTAGATAGTAACCTCTCCTTTGATACTCACATTGCCAAAGTGGTTAGAAAATCTTTCTATGTGGCCCACCTAATCAAAAAAGGGTTCCCCAAGTTTATCGTTTGCCATCAATATCTTCCAATTCTTAAATATAACATTCCGTATTTCTCTTTTATTCCTAGTATAAGGAATAACCATTCTGCACCTGTCGATATCATTCATTGTAACTTTTTTCAAGCTAGCCGCGTCTGTTGGTTTTCCCTTCCCTGCTTAATCTTTCAAAAACGCAAAGTCCAAAAACAAGAAAGAAAGGGACAAATGTGACTGTAGTGGGACAGTTTATTAAAAGTAAGTGCTTTCCCATCCAAACTGATGCTTCCTCAGACTCTATTAGAACACAGTAAAATAACTAAGTATAAAAACAATTTAAAGCATCCAGTAAAAGAACAGAAGTCATTAAGATTCAGTCCTTCCACTGTAGTCGTTTGTGCGTTTCTTTGCTGCTTTTATTTGAGTTTCTTGGAAAGCACTTGGTTCTCATGAATTCTTTTGTGTTTTACCTTTTCAAAATACAACTACTTTGTTCAACCTTTTCAAAAATGAAGAAGCATTAAATTTATTATTATAGGCTCATAGGTGTTTACTGGGCTAACGTCCACAAGGGCCTTTGTAAACCCAGCTATGCATCCCAAATCTCTGACAAGTTCTGATACCCGTGATAAGTGTAAGCAGGGACTTGGGAGATGAAACATTTACAAACAGGGGCCTGGGAAATGAACTGTTTACAGATTGCCTGTGTCCATTAGAGACATAAATACCAAGCCAAGATTGAATTTCCGGTTTCCCATCCAATTATCCAAGTTGCACTTGAATTGGCTTAGGGAAGAATTCTTCTTCACATGGATGGGGAGCCTGATGTTCATCGTGCATACAGCTGCAGTCATAACAGATGGGTTATCCTGCCGTCAGGCGGGTCCTCGGTCGGCCGAATTCCAAAGTCTAGGTCTGGCGTGGGTTGTCGTCGCTTCTTCCCTGACGTCAGTGCGGCAGGGGTATAAAAGAACCAGCCGACGCCATCTTCTTCAGTCTTTCTTGCCGTGCGGTGCCTGAAGCAGAAGCAGTTCGCAAGTGCTGGTCGGCCAGCTCCTGAGATTTACGAAAATATTTCAGCCGAAGTCTTCTTGAAAGCTAAGTACCCCGTTGGGGAAACTTTTCTTGCCTCAGACCGATGTCAGACAAAGTTAATAATTGCATTTCATGTGGGAAGCAAATACCGCATAAGGATTTCCACTCTTTTTGTATTCCTTGCTTAGGCCCAGACCACGACGTCTCGGCCTGCCGTTATTGTGCTAGATTCAACAAACGCACTATTAAGCGTCGGGCGGAGTTCGCCCATCACTATTTTGGTAAAAAATTTAATTATATTATGTCGTCTGATACTCCGACTCCAGTTTTGAGTGAAAGATGCAAAGATAAGGACCGACATACGAGGTCCGCGACTTCTACTGACACCACGCTAAGGCCGACTACCGGTTCTCCGGTTCTCAGCGAGGCACCTATGCAGCCCCTGAGTACCGATGACACTTCATTACCGGTGTCTTCTGTGCCCGAGGTCGCAGGCTCCTCGGCCCCCATTCCGACTACAGATACCGACGCCACTTTTGGCGGGGAAACCAAGAGTTTAGACAGGCCTGCCTTTTCTCAAGGTGTCTTCAGGCCTTCCTCCTTTTCTATTAAGGCTTTCACAAAATCTAAAGCAGCCATGAAAACTAAAAAACAAGGATCACAGACCCCCTCTCAAGGCCCCATGCCTAAAAAACAGATGCTCAAAATGGCTGAGGATTTGATTACTCTTATCAGGAGTTCTCAACCCCCCTCGGACAAAAGGCCCAGATTAGAGGAAGACTACCCTTCCTCAGATCAAGCCTCTATTACCTCTGAACATTCTGAGGACCAGGAATATACATATTCCCCTTTTGAAGACTCTGATGCAGAGGAGTCTATTCCCTCGGTCTCCCCCCCCCTGAGGACTACTCCTTTGGGGAAACCCTACATACTTTGAGGGAACACTTTCACTGGGAAGGCCAAGATTACTCAGATTCCAAGAAAAGGCTCAGGGATTTTCTCTTGCTCCCCCAGCATAGGCCTCTGGCTATCCCTCCTGTCTTAGATATATTAGATGATGTGTACACAGAAGCCAGCCTCAACCCAGATTCTTTACCTCCAGCTCCTGTTAAACCAGACAGGTATTACCGGGTTCCGGATTCACACCAGTTCCTATACAAAAGCCATACTGCTGACCCAGAAACTATTTCACAGGGTCCCAAGGGAATTAAGGCCTCTACTGCTAAAAAACCATTACCTTCAGAGAGAGATTCCAGAGCTTTAGAAAGGTGGGGGAAAAAGATGTATACCTCGGCCACTTTAACCATGAGGGCATTAAACTGTCAGTTCCATATGTTAAAGTACCAATAGTTTTTATTATCTGAGTTGAAAAGTAAAATGACACAACCTGAGCAACCAGATTTAAGAGTTGCAGGATTTGTTGCATGGTGCAGAGCAAGTGGGTAAACATACCTTGCAGTGTGGTTTTGATGCTTTAGAGGCCTCATGTAGAGCTGCTGTTACAGGGTCTGTTATACGTAGACATGCTTGGCTCAAAGAACAAGCCTTACCAGATCATGTCAAAGCTAAATTACTAGATGCACCTCTTCAAAAAGATGTATTGTTTGGTGTTAAAGCTGAGGAGGTACTAAAGAAAATGGAGGAAAAGGCGAGATCAATGCAAACAGTGAAAGATTTCCTGCAGGTACAACCTCCACGTTTCAGCAGAAACTGGCCTTCAAAAAATTGGTCCTTTCCAGCCACGGACAGACCTCAGAGGCAGATACAGGCGCCCGAGAGGTAGAGGGCAATCTCAAGGATCATTCAGAGCCAGGCAATGGCAAGCACCAACCCCAAGAGGTGGAGAAGATAGATCACAGTCATTCAGAAAACAGACACAATGACTTTCCCCTTTACCTGCCAAACAAAGCTTTAATGGCAGCACCTTTAGGCGGAAAACTGGCATTATTCTCAAAAAATTGGCGTATTGTCACAAAAGACAAATGGATCCTGGACAATATAGACAGAGGCTACAGATTCCACTTTCACACCCTACCAAAAATGAGAGGCATGCCAAATCTGCCACAAAATCAAAGGGCAGAGGCACAAAAACAAATTTCAGCTCTCATGGACATGAAAGCTATTCAAGAGGTGCCTGCAAAAGAACAAGGTCAAGGGTTTTATTCCAGACTATTCCTGGTACCAAGGAAAGACAAAGATTGGAGACCTATTTTAGATCTATCCATCCTAAACACATATTTACAGGTACCAAAATTCAAGATGCTCACATTACAGCAGCTTCTTCCCATGCTGGGCAAGGAGTCTTGGCTGGTAACATTGGACCTCAAGGAGGCATACCTGCATGTCCCTATCAGACAAGATTGCAGAAGATACCTCAGATTTCTTGCAGGTTTAACCCATTATCAATTCTCTCCATTGCCCTTTGGTTTATCTACTGCGCCCAGAGTGTTTACGAAATGCCTGGCATCAGTAATCGCCTTCTGCAGACTTCAAGGAATACAAATATACCCATATCTGGACGACTGCCTGATCCAAGCGGACAGCAAGGACATACTACTGCAGCACCTGGCGTTTGTAATAAGACTGTTGAACTTCCTGGGATACACAGTCAACAAAAAGAAATCAAAACTAATACCCTCTCAAACAATAATTTTCCTGGGTGCCAACTTGAATACAAACACTCAGATGGCCTACCTCATGCCAGACAAACAAGGGCAACTATCTCAATACTTCAGCAAAATGGCAACCTTCACCAGGCTGACTGCAAAGAAAGTCCTGCAGGCTCTGGGATTCATGGCATCTTGCATCCTGCTGATCCCATGTGCAAAGCTGCATATGAGGAAACTTCAATGGTACCTAAAAAACTTATGGTCTCAACACAGCCACAGTTTGTAAACAATTATACCACTCATTCCATGTCTTCAAAAGGAATTTCTGTGGTGGGCTCAAGCATGCCAAAGAAACAAAGGTCTCCCTTTCTGCATACCTCAAGCAGATCAAATCATCACAACAGATGCCTCGGACTACGCCTGGGGGGCACACATGAAAGATCAGTGCATTCAGGGGAAATGGTCCCAAAAAGAGAAGCACCTACACATCAACCAAAAGGAAATGCTAGCAGTGCAAAATGCTATTATGGCCTTCAAAGACCTACTGCATCCAGGCCAGCTATTGATAAGGACAGACAACACCACAGTGATGTGGTACATAAACAAACAGAGGGGAACTCATTCATACTCCCTGTGCAGACTAGCCATGACCCTTTGGAACACAGCTTTGGAACTGCAAATCCAACTTCAGGCACAATTCCTGCCAGGAAAGGAAAACACACTGGCAGACAGCCTAAGCAGAAATATGACAGATCCACACGAATGGAAGTTGCATCCTCAAGTTTTCGCAAAGATAACTCCGGCATGGGGGCAGCCAGACATAGATCTCTTTGCTACCCACAGAAATTACCAACTGAAAAAATTTTGCTCAAGGACCTATCATCCACAGGCCTGGAAAGTGGACGCACTCTCCTTCAACTGGACAACATTGACAGTGTATGCCTTTCCGCCTCTCCCTCTGCTGCCCAAAGTTCTATTGAAAGCCAGAGCAGAGAGGCCGAAAATGATTCTCATTGCTCCAGACTGGCCAAGACAACACTGGTATCCACTCCTGAAGAGCCTGACGCATTCCCCACCATGGATCCTACCTCTAGTGCCTCGTCTGTTGTCTCAGCACAACTTCAAAACTCTTCACAGCCAGCTCAAAACCCTAAATCTAGCCACATGGAGAATCCCTTGATTTCACAACAGACCCTCCTCTCCAAGGAGGTGCAGGATGTCATCTTGGAGGCCAGAAGACCTTCTACTAGAAAAGCCTACTCCGCCAAATGGAAGCGGTTTTGTGCCTGGAATCAGAAAAAGGGGCAGAATCGTTGGGTAATAAATATACCTCAAATATTACAGTACCTAACTGAGATGTTACAGTGGACTTTCCTTCTCCTTCATCAAAATCCATGCTTCAGCCATTTCTGCACAATACAACACAGATCCTCCTTTATTCTCTCATAATCTCTTAAGACAGTTCCTCAGAGGGGCTAAGAATATAAAACCCCCAGGGAAACCACCAGTCTCTGCTTGGGACCTCAACTTCATATTGGAAAAACTGACCCTTCCTCCATTTGAGCCAGCTGCTTCAGCAGAACTACAATATTTGTCATGGAAAACAGCCTTCCTTCTGGCTATCACCTCAGCATGCAGGGTTTCGGAACTACAGGCCCTCATGGCTGTGCAACCATTCATCATTTTCCATCAGGACAGAGTTTCCTTACGAACCAACCCTACCTTTATGCCAAAGGTAGTATCCAGTGTAGCCTTGAATCAGACTATCCACTTACCTACCTTTTACCCTAACCCACAAAACAAAGGGGAAAGACTACTGCATTCCTTGGACATTCACAGACAGCTACGTTATTATTTGGACAGGACAAAGCCATTCAGGAAATCCGAGCAACTCTTTGTGTCCTATGCTACAGGTGCTCAAGGAAAGGCCATCTCCAAACAGACAATCTCAAAATGGATAACCCACTGCATACGCTTCTGTTACTCATTTCATGGAAAAGCTGTGCCTTCAAGCATCAGGTCCCATTCCACAAGGGCCATGGCTACCTCTGCAGCTTTCCTCAGGGAGGTTCCTACCAAGGACATTTTGGAAGCAGCCACTTGGAGTTCAGTGCACACTTTCTCCAAACACTATCACCTTCCACTTTACTCAAAATCTAGAGCGGGATTTGCCACAGCTGTCTTGCAGGGCATCCTTGCTCCTCCTAGTTCCACTTAGTGCCTACCACCCTTACTTAGCTTTGGGATTCTACCCATCTGTAATGACTGCAGCTGTATGCACGATGAACATAGTACAGTTTTGTACCTACCATAAATGTAGATGTTCGAGTGCTCATACAGCTGCAGTCCAGGTTTCCCTCCCTCCATCCCCTCTTAGGACAGGCCTTATGACAAACACCTTCTCATACAACCTATTTGGGGTTTTCGTTTATGGTGTATTTGCTTGCAAACTACTGTTTTTTGATTATTCTATATTGCATGACTACATAAGTTTATGTTTTGCCTTCCTTCTGGGGGCACCTGACATCTGGGGCAAGAAAAACTGAAGAAGATGGCGTCGGCTGGTTCTTTTATACTCCTGCCGCACTGACGTCAGGGAAGAAGTGACGACAACCGACGCCGGACCTAGACTTTAGAATTCGGCCGACCGAGGACCCGCCTGACAGCAGGATAACCCATCTGTTATGACTGCAGCTGTATGAGCACTCGAACATCTACATTTATGGTAGGTACAAAACTGTACTTTCCAGAGATGGGGTAGCTATGGGATACATACCTGTTCTCATACAGGTCTTGTTTACATCACAGGCAAGGTTTGTCTTTTGAATGGGTCATTCTGATGCTGTTTGTTTTGCGCATATGCAGGAGGTCCATCAGGGTGGGGTCTGACATTGCCCTGTATGCCAGGCATAGATCTCCACTCAACAGCCTGTAGGTGAGACAATACAGGGATAGGGCCTTCAGGCAGTCTGCATAGGACGTTTTACTTGTGCCCTGCATTCTTTTGGTGAGGAACCTCTGTGGATGTTCCATTTATTGGTTATGCCTGGTTTGGTACATACCAAAGGGGCATTGTACTCCATGATGGGTCTAATGAATGCCATATACAGTGGAACACTGAATTCCTTGGACATAGATGTCACACCTTTGTTTATAAGTTGCACGACATAGAATGATGTAGACACATGATGGTCAAAGGAAAGATTACTGCCCATGTCTGTCCCGAAGTCACTGACTAGTGGGTCAACTCTAAGAGTTGTGTTGTCAGTATGATAATTACCAGGGGTGGATGACTTCCTGAAGGATACTGTTATGCATTTTTTGGCATTTAGTTTTAGTCTATGGCTCTGACACCAGTTGTTTCTGTATTGGCCCTTCATGGAGAACATTTGTGTCAGTGAGGGATTCAATGACGGCTCCTAATTTGCAGTAATTTGTTAATTTAGTCAGTCAGAAGACCTTGACATTGACAAAAGAGAAGTAAATGCCAAAAAGGAGCGTCCAAAGACTGATGCCTGAGGGACTGCACTTGACTGGCATCTGTGTACAGGTGGACTCCCCAGTTCTAATTTCCTGGGTCCTGTCTGTGAGCCAGGTGGCTATCCACCGAGTAACCTATAGGTTTGTACCAAACCTCTTGAGTTTGTCAACAATGCCCAAGTAGGGTATTGTCACATGCCTTGGCCAGGTCAAGGCAGGCAGTGTGAATTATTTTGCCCTTATCTATTGCTTTGGTGACCTAAAAAAATCTACCAGGTTGAGTAGGCATGATCTGCCCTTGACAAAACCAGACTGGGTTGGGTCCAGTGTCTGGAGGTTTCCTATGTCGTTATGGATCATCTCCATGATAATTCTTTCCGTGACTTTGCATATGAGAGTAGTGAGACTACAGGTCTGTAGTTTCCATGATGTGATGACCACTACTGTGATGTCCACTAGACCATAGAGCCTCTTTGCACATCTGGGCTTGCAAATCAGATGTGCTTGTAGCAGAGCAGTTTTACAGGGTAAATAATGGGGGCTGTTGCATCGCTCTCATTGGGGGTTACAATAAGCTTTACCAGAACATATTTCAGATCCCTGAATGGGGCGACCTTCACTGAAAACAGTTTCACTGGAATGAAGATTGCTAAGGCTGGATCAAAAGTAGACATGGAAAGCAGAAATGGTGAACTTTAACAAATGCATAAGCCAAGCTTAAAGCAAAGCAGTTCACTGAAATAATGCATTATTACAAGCATTGCTGATGCTTCTGGGTCCTGCCCCTTTGCCTGCCACTAAATGGAAGCCCTCTTCCTTTAGATATGAATGATTTTCCTTTAGGCTGGTTTTCTAGCCTCCTTAATTTTTAGCCCATCCTTTGAATACTGGTGGCCAGCATGACATCAGGATGAGGTCATCCAAACAGTAAATTGAAGAATCATCAAGTTAGGGTGCATCAGAGGCCCCTGGTGCTGAGTGGAAGGTCTAACAATGTAGGCAGCACCTGAAATTTCTCACTAGATAGTTCCATGATCTGGGAAAACCACTACTTCCTAGTACAGAAGAATCGCAGCAATATAGGTTCATAGGTGTTTACTAGGCTAATAACCAGAAGGGTCTTTTTAAGCCTAGCCATGCATCCCAAATCTCTGAAAAGTTTTAGTACCCTTGAAAAGTGTAAGCAGGAGCTTGGGAGATGAACCCTTTACAGACTGCCTGTGTCCATTAGAGACCTAGGCGCTAAAACAAGGAAGAATTTCCCCATCCAGTTGTCCAAGTTAACAGTTGATTTGGGTTAAGGAGGAGCTCTGCTTTACATGGATGAGGAACCTGTTCCAGAGACGGGTAGTCTCTGGGATACACAACTGTCTCTCCAGCACATGTCCTTTTTATATTGCAGGCAAAGTTTAAATCTTTAGAATGGGTAATTCTAGTGCTGTTTGTTATGTGTATATAAAGGAGTTCTATCAGAGTGGGGTCTGCACCTCCCCCTGCACATAACTGCCTGAGAGATGCATTCAGAGAGATCAATGTCTGTCTTCATATAGTCCAGAGAAGTACACCTCGGGTCATTAATGTCCACATGGACGGTTATAGAATACTGGTACCTGTGGTATAGTGGTGTCTGTGTGCGGTTGCACATGGTGGATCCTGGCTCCAGATAAGCAGCTAAATGTTACCTTCTTGCTCATTCTGATGAGTGTGGCGTCTGCATCTGTGTGTTGTACAATGGAGTCCGCTATGACAAGAGCCCTGGATAATGTGTTGGCTTGGCTTATGGGCTGTTGGGGCCCCACTGAGTGTAGAAGTATGTGTGGTGTTTTTTGCTTTTGGTAGGTGCTTTAGAGATTGCTGAGGGGTAAGCATTATGGTTTATAGGATTAGGAGACAAGCTTTGTAACATAGCTGTAGTCCTTCCTTAATGTTCAGAATAGTGACAGAGGTCTCACTCAGCCAGACCATGCAACTTGTTTTCCCAAACCTTGAAAACTAGTGTGGAAGTACGTTGCACACCCAGAACATACACAAAGAACTTAAATATTGTCTACATAGAATCTGAGAAGTAAGGGAAATTTAGCAGTTGTGTTCCCTTCGCCAAAAAAGGATGCATGCACCTGTTTGTAAGGAAATTGGCTGTAAATAGCAGTCTGTGTGTTCAGTTTTGCTATGCATTTCAAGGTAATACTAGAGTAGACCCACTCATGTTTCACAGAACCAGGGGTTGTGTCACCACGGTGCCTTTCCTAAAAGGGAATCAGTAGTCAAGCTGTTTTATTTGTCTTACCATGAAAGTCCAATTAGGCAGTACCCATTTTCATGGGAGGCCTGGGGAGCAAAGCTTAATTTGCTCACATTGCATTATAGTAAGGTCCAGTCAGAGTATTTACATTTCTGTTTACATTTGTACACAAACAGTGGTTATAGTCTGAGTTTACAGAGGTGGAAGTTACTAAAGAGAATGACCCCATGCGTTTCAGAGTCAGCCATATGGACATCAGTTTTCACATTCTCAAAGCCCTACAAGCATTCAATGCAGGGCTGGCTCATGTTTGCTGCAGTTATGTTACAAAGCTTGCTGCACTCTGGTCAGGTAATCAGACCACCATCTTTCTTTGAGCTCTGGAATTGTCCCAGTCATGAGGGCTACTGCAGCATTGATTTAAATAAAAAGATGGTACAGTTGTGCAGGAACTTGGTAGATAATCGGGCAGGTGATTCTTGCAGTACTGTCTCCCTCTCACCATCCCCTTGTTGTCCTGCTGTTTTCTGGGCACTTTAGGCTGTGGATGGGGTTCCCATTCCTTTCCAGTCCATCTTTATTGGTTAGGCCTTAGGTTTGCTTGCATCTGGGTGTGGCTGGAAGTACTTACTTACTTTCCACTGCCCAAGCCATCCTCTGCTTGTCTCATCCCTTTCTCCACGTTTGGCATCTGTCTACCCTTGTATGGTATTCCTTGGCCATTGTAGAGAAAAACGTACTCTTGGATTAAGACTGGTTAAATATAAAAAGGTAAAAACAGAAGTAAATCCATCCATTCAACCACGGCAGTTGCTGTAGAAAATCATGGATTTTATTCAAACAAGGAAAATAAAAGCAAGGCTAATAACAAAAAAAATGTGATTCAAGGAATAAAACAGAATGTAAAGAGAGGAAGTGGATTCTAGAATTACATGCAGTTGGTAGGAAGGGACTCGATGGAGCTGTCCCTTTAAGACCAATTCTTAGATCACATGACTTGGTGAGGTAACTGTGTTTAAAAGATGGTTTGTTTGTAACCGTCTTTACACCTGACGAAGCTCCCGTTTAGAAAGGAGCGAAAGTGCTTATCTGTGTTTTAGCCTTGCTTTTATGATTCTATTTTCCTTCTTTGAATAAAATCCATGATTTTATATTCCTCAGCCATTTTTACTCTGTGGGACTACAGCCTCTGTTTTCTGGGGGAGGAAAGCTCTCTCATAGAGTAGGCAAATGCTTGCTTTATTCTGAACATACAAATGTACTCGGAAATGGGCATATGCTGTGGCAAAAGGGAAAGGACCCTGAATTCTTGAAGTTTGGCTCTGATGTCAGAGATTATTAGAAGTCCCAGTAGTAAGGACTACGGCAACAGCAGTGTACTCTGACATCTATTGTTATGGTACATTCCTACACAACTGTACTTTCTTTAAACCTCTGTTGTCACCTTTGAGCTTACTGGGCTAACATTGCCAAATCCATCCTTAAACTCTTTCAAACCCTCAACATCTTTATTTTTACATTTGTAAACCGGGTTAGTCCGGCTGGGCCCAGAGAGCCCTTTTTCAGCGGGGACCCTGGGAGAAAAGCTCCAGGAAAGTAATTAAAAAGTAAGAAAAAAACTAAACATTCAAGTTGTAAGATACTTAACAGTACAAAAACAGGGTGAAATATACAGTACTAATATATACAAGGCAAAAGTACAGCATTTTGAGAATGCAGTAACAATAGGTTTGAGAAATTTGGTTAGCATTAAGTTATTTACAAGGAATGTAGCAATGCCTAAAATAAAAAAAAAAAGTCAGAGGAACACTATGGCATTGTACAACAAAGTTGCATTTAATAACATAGGTGCTCACTGCAGAGAGAGTAATATATGTAGACAGTTTAGGTAGATATCAGGCAGACATGTTAACTGAGAGAAGAAAAATTAATTAGGTAATTTCCTGATGAGTACATATCCATGCATGTTGGAAGTGAATTTTTAGTTGATTTTTGAATTCGCCACTTTTGGTAGTGGAGTGAAGGGACAATGGAAGTTTGTTCTATGAGTATGCAATTGAATGACTGTAAAGTATTTTTCCAGTATTTTTGTTTGGTTTGGTCACCTACAGAAGGTTTTGTAGTGTTCTTCTGAGGTCATGATTAGGTGTGTAGGATGTAATTATAGATGTAAGGGCAGGGCAAGAGTTGGGGATATTTAGGATGCTGTGAGCAGTTTGTAGTTGTGGTATTTGAAGCATATGGGGGATACTGCTTTTCTTCTACTGCTGTTTCTAACTTTCTGTTATTAGAAATGAGGTTGATCCTCTAGGTATGTGCAAGACAAATATAGAGAGGAGTACAATCTTTTTCTCTGTTCCATCAGGTACCTCTAGATTTGTGTGAGACAAACAGAAGGGGAGTACAGCCATCTTCTGTATTCCCTCAGGTATGTGTGAGACGAGCACAGGGAGGAGTGTGATCCCTTTCTGTATTCCCTCAGCTATGTGTGACATGGGCACAGGGGAGGTATACTGGACAGATCACGTTGATGCTCTATTATTGGCGCTTCCATTCAGGCTTGGTCCTACTCTAGTTTTCCTGTTAGCATTGTGTGGAGGTCCAAGAGAGGCCTTACTAAATTCCAGGGTAAATTACATGCGATCTAAAGACTGTTACAAACAAACCATCTTTTAAGCACAAGTTACCTCACCAAGTCATGTGATCTAAGAATCGGTCTTAAAGCGACAGTAACACTGAGTCCCTTCTTACCATCTGCATGTAATTCTAGAATGCTAGTCAGCTGCTGCTTGTATTGAACCTAGTGTTGGTCATTTTCCAGCTGTTGTCCTCTCCTAGGAAGGTAGCCTGCCTTTCTCTCGGTGTTCTAGCTTTGGTGTTCTCTGTCACTTCAGCTGTAGCTCCTTATATTTTTCCTCTACCCCCCCCATCTACAACCCAACCAAGAGAATATCACACACTCTGTCTTCCATTCCTTAGGGACTTGTTCACTGGCCTGTGATCTGTTAAAACCCTTCTGGTCAGCATACTGACCACAATTGTCAGGAACTAGGAGGCGGTGCATTTTGTGTTTTGTCATTTCTTAGAGGAAGCCAGCTCCTCTCCATTTCCTTTCACACTCTATTTCTCCCCCGTCTCAATCTGTGTGTCTGCCCTCCATTTCTGTTCCCTTTGTCCTTTCCAGTATAGCACCATCTCCTTCCTTTCCCTTGTGACCCTGTGCATGCCTTAGTAACCCTGTCAGCCTGCTCAGTGTTGCCTTTCACCTTTCCAGTATAGTATCTCCTTCCTTTCCCTTGTGAACACTGTGCATGTCTGCCTCTCTGTAAGCATGCCTTGGTAACCCTGCAGCCTGCTCAGTGTTGCCTTTCACCTTTCCAGTATAGTATCTCCTTCCTTTCCCTTGTGACCCTGTGCATGCCTTGGTAACCCTGTCAGCCTGCTCAGTGTTGCCTTTCACCTTTCCAGTATAGTATCTCCTTCCTTTCCCTTGTGAACACTGTGCATGTCTGCCTCAATGTAAGCATGCCTTGGTAACCCTGTCAGCCTGCTCAGTGTTGCCTTTCACCTTTCCAGTATAGTATCTCCTTCCTTTCCCTTGTGAACACTGTGCATGTCTGCCTTTCTGGAAGCATGCCTTGGTAACCCTGTCAGCCTGCTCAGTGTTGCCTTTCTGCTCTACCTCTTTGTACTATGCCTTCTCCATCTCCCATCCTCTACCTTTCACCTACTGAAGGTCATGTCATTTGCCCATCTGTCTGTTAACATCACATTGCTGTCACCCCTCTGGCATTTTTTTCTGTTTTTTTTCTTATTCCTGAGACCCTTCCCCTTTTCCCCGTAGAACTGATTACTCCATCCCTGTTATGGTGCAGTAAGTTATTTTCTGTTTCCAATCTCGTAGCTGAACTGTGACACCTCTCCCTCAGCTGTTCATAACCTACTCCTCAAAAATCTCACATTTTTGTGTTTTTATACTTCAATGATTTGTAGATTAATACTAGACTACCGTGAAGGGGCATTTTAAGCCTAATCAATATCCTGAGGGTTGGGATCAAACCCTGTACCTTGTGTCTTTCAGGTAAAAGGCCTTAACCATTACATGCAGACCCCCCCCCCCCAAAGTTTTGAGTTTTTATTTTCTTCCTGGTTCTGAGCAAGTTAGAATGTACTGCTTTAAGGTTCTGCATGAGGTAGAATGTACTGCTTTAAGGTTCTGATTTGAAGTTAGAATGTACTGCTTTAAGGTTCTGATGTGAAGTTAGAATGTATTGCTTTGAGGTTCTGATGTGAAGTTAGAATGTACTACTTTAAGGTTCTGATGTGAGTTAAATGTACTGCTTTAAGGTTCTGATGTGAAGTTAGAATGTACTGCTTTAAGGTTCTGCGTGAGTTAGAATGTACTGCTTTAAGGTTCTTATGTGAAGTTAGAATGTACTGCTTTAAGGTTCTGATGTGAGTTAGAATGTACTGCTTTAAGGTTCTGATGTGATAGAATGTACTGCTTTAAGGTTCTGATGTGAGTTAGAATGTACTGCTTTAAGGTTCTGCGTGAGTTAGAATATACTGCTTTAAGGTTCTGATGTGAAGTTAGAATGTACTCCTTTAAGGTTCTGCGTGAGTTAGAATGTACTGCTTTAAGGTTCTGCGTGAGTTAGACTGTACTGCTTTAAGGTTCTGAGTGAGTTAGAATGTACTGCTTTAAGGTTCTGATGTGAAGTTAAAATGTACTGCTTTAAGGTTCTGAGTGAGTTAGAATGTACTGCTTTAAGGTTCTGATGTTAGTTGGAATGTACTGGTTTAAGGTTCTGATGCGAGTTGGAATGTACTGCTTTAAGGTTCTGATGTGAAGTTAGAATGTACTGCTTTAAGGTTCTGCGTGAGTTAGAATGTACTGCTTTAAGGCTCTGATGTGAGTTAGAATGCACTGCTTTAAGGTTCTGCGCGAGGTAGAATGTACTGCTTTAAGGTTCTGATGTGAAGTTAGAATGTACTGCTTTAAGGTTCTGATGCGAGTTAGAATGCACTGCTTTAAGTTTCTGAGTGAGTTAGAATGTACTGCTTTAAGGTTCTGATGTGAAGTTAGACTGTACTACTTTAAGGTTCTGAGTGAGTTGGAATGTACTGCTTTAAGGTTCTGAGTGAGTTAGAATGCACTGCTTTAAGGTTCTGATGCGAGTTGGAATGTACTGCTTTAAGGTTCTGATGTGAAGTTAGAATGTACTGCTTTAAGGTTCTGCGTGAGTTAGAATGTACTGCTTTAAGGTTCTGAGCTAGTTAGAATGTACTGCTTTAAGATTCTGATGTGAAGTTAGAATGCACTGCTTTAAGGTTCTTCGTGAGTTAGAATGTACTGCTTTAAGGTTTTGAGCAAGTTAGAGTGTACTGCTTTAAGGTTCTGAGTGAGTTAGAATGTACTGCTTTAAGGTTCTGAGTGAGTTAGAATGTACTGCTTTAAGGTTCTGTGTGAGAATGTACTGCTTTAAGGTTCTGCGTGAGTTAGAATGTACTGCTTTAAGGTTCTGCGCGAGTTAGAATGTACTGCTTTAAGGTTCTGATGTGAGTTAGAATGTACTGCTTTAAGGTTCTGATGTGAAGTTAGAATGTACTGCTTTAAGGTTCTGCACGAGTTAGAATGTATGGCTTTAAGGTTCTGATGTGAGTTAGAATGTACTGCTTTAAGGTTCTGATGTGAAGTTAGAATGTACTGCTTTAAGGTTCTGATGTGAAGTTAGAATGTACTGCTTTAAGGTTCTCAGCGAGTTAGAATGTACTGCTTTAAGGTTCTGCGTGAGTTAGAATGTACTGCTTTAAGGTTCTGAGTGAGTTAGAATGTACTGCTTTAAGGTTCTGAGCGAGTTAGAATGTACTGCTTTAAGGTTCTGATTTGAAGTTAGAATGTACTGCTTTAAGGTTCTGCGTGAGTTAGAATGTACTGCTTTAAGGTTCTGATGTGAGTTAGCATGCACTGCTTTAAGGTTCTGCGTGAGTTAGCATGCACTGCTTTAAGGTTCTGCGTGAGTTAGAATGTACTGCTTTAAGGTTCTGCGTGAGTTAGAATGTACTGCTTTAAGGTTCTGATGTGAAGTTAGAATGTACTGCTTTAAGGTTCTGCGTGAGAATGTACTGCTTTAAGGTTCTGAGTGAGTTAGAATGTACTGCTTTAAAGTTTTGCGTTAGTTAGAATGTACTGCTTTAAGGTTCTGATGTGAAGTTAGAATGTACTGCTTTAAGGTACTTGTGTGTAGTTGGAATGTACTGCTTTAAGGTTCTGCTTGAGTTAGAATGTACTGCTTTAAGGTTCTGCGTGAGTTAGAATGTACTGCTTTAAGGTTCTGATGTGAAGTTAAAATGTACTGCTTTAAGGTTTTGCGTGAGTTAGAATGTGCTGCTTTAAGGTTCTCAGCAAGTTAGAATGTACTGCTTTAAGGTTCTGATGTGAAGTTAGAATGTACTACTTTAAGGTTCTGATGTGAGTTAGAATGTACTGCTTTAAGGTTCTGAGTGAGGTAGAATGTACTGCTTTAAGGTTCTGATGTGAAGTTAGAATGTACTGCTTTAAGGTTCTGATGTGAGTTGGAATGTACTGCTTTAAGGTACTGATGTGTAGTTGGAATGTACTGCTTTAAGGTTCTGCTTGAGTTAGAATGTACTGCTTTAAGGTTCTGATGTGAAGTTAAAATGTACTGCTTTAAGGTTTTGCGTGAGTTAGAATGTGCTGCTTTAAGGTTCTGAGCAAGTTAGAATGTACTGCTTTAAGGTTCTGAGTGAGTTAGAATGTACTGCTTTAAGGTTCTGATGTGAAGTTAGAATGTACTGCTTTAAGGTTCTGATGTGAGTTAGAATGTACTGGTTTAAGGTTCTGATGCAAGTTAGAATGTACTGCTTTAAGGTTCTGCGTGAGTTAGCATGTACTGCTTTAAGGTTCTGAGTGAGTTAGAATGTACTGCTTTAAGGTTCTGCGTGAGTTAGAATGTACTGCTTTAAGGTTCTGATGCGAGTTAGAATGTACTGGTTTAAGGTTCTGATGCAAGTTAGAATATACTGCTTTAAGGTTCTGATGTGAAGTTAGAATGTACTGCTTTAAGGTTCTGCGTGAGTTAGAATGTAATGCTTTAACGTTCTGATGTGAAGTTAGAATGTACTGCTTTAAGGTTCTGATGTGAGTTAGAATGCACTGCTTTAAGGTTCTGATGTGAGTTAGAATGCACTGCTTTAAGGTTCTTTGTGAGTTAGAATGCACTGCTTTAAGGTTCTGAGCGAGTTAGAATGTACTGCTTTAAGGTTCTGAGCGAGTTAGAATGTACTGCTTTAAGGTTCTGCGTGAGTTAGAATGTGCTGCTTTAAGGTTCTGAGCAAGTTAGAATGTACTGCTTTAAGGTTCTGTGTGAGTTAGAATGTACTGCCTTAAGGTTCTGCATGAGTTAGAATGTACTGCTTTAAGGTTCTGATGTGAGTTAGAATCTACTGGTTTAAGGTTCTGATGCGAGTTAGAATGCACTTCTTTAAGGTTCTGAGTGAGTTAGAATGTACTGCTTTAAGGTTCTGCGTGAGTTAGAATGTGCTGCTTTAAGGTTATGAGCAAGTTAGAATGTACTGCTTTAAGGTTCTGATGTGAGTTAGGATGTACTGCTTTAAGGTTCTGAGTGAGTTAGAATGTACTGCTTTAAGGTTCTGAGTGAGTTAGAATGTACTGCTTTAAGGTTCTGATGTGAGTTAGAATGTACTGCTTTAAGGTTCTGATGTGAAGTTAGACTGTACTGCTTTATGGTTCTGCGTGAGTTAGAATGTACTGCTTTAAGGTTCTGCGTGAGTTAGAATGTATTGCTTTAAGGTTCTGCATGAGTTAGCATGTACTGCTTTAAGGTTCTGAGTGAGTTAGAATGTACTGCTTTAAGGTTCTGTGTGAGTTAGAATGTACTGCTTTAAGGTTCTGATGTGAAGTTAGAATGTACTGCTTTAAGGTTCTGATGTGAGTTAGAATGTACTGCTTTAAGGTTCTGATGTGAAGTTAGAATGTACTGCTTTAAGGTTCTCAGTGAGTTAGAATGTACTGCTTTAAGGTTCTGCGCGAGTTAGAATGTACTGCTTTAAGGTTCTGAGCGAGTTAGAATGTACTGCTTTAAGGTTCTGATGTGAAGTTAGAATGTACTGCTTTGAGGTTCTGCTTGAGTTAGAATGTACTGCTTTACAGTTCTGCTTGAGTTAGAATGTACTGCTTTACAGTTCTGCGTGAGTTAGAATGTACTGCTTTAAGGTTCTGATGTGAAGTTAGAATGTACTGCTTTAAGGTTCTGATGTGAGTTAGAATGTACTGCTTTAAGGTTCTGATGTGAAGTTAGAATGTACTGCTTTAAGGTTCTGATGTGAGTTGGAATGTACTGCTTTAAGGTACTGATGTGTAGTTGGAATGTACTGCTTTAAGGTTCTGCTTGAGTTAGAATGTACTGTTTTAAGGTTCTGATGTGAAGTTAAAATGTACTGCTTTAAGGTTCTGAGTGAGTTAGAATGCACTGCTTTAAGGTTCTTCGTGAGTTCGAATGCACTGCTTTAAGGTTCTGAGCGAGTTAGAATGTACTGCTTTAAGGTTCTGAGCGAGTTAGAATATACTGCTTTAAGGTTCTGCGTGGGTTAGAATGTATTGCTTTAAGGTTCTGATGTGAAGTTAGAATGTACTGCTTTAAGGTTCTGATGCGAGTTAGAATGCACTGCTTTAAGGTTCTTCGTGAGTTAGAATGTACTGCTTTAAGGTTCTGAGCAAGTTAGAATGTACTGCTTTAAGGTTCTGTGTTAGTTAGAATGTACTGCCTTAAGGGTCTGCGTGAGTTAGAATGTACTGCTTTAAGGTTCTGATGTGAGTTAGATTGTACTGCTTTAAGGTTCTGATGTGAGTTAGAATGCACTTCTTTAAGGTTCTGAGTGAGTTAGAATGTACTGCTTTAAGGTTCTGCGTGAGTTAGAATGTGCTGCTTTAAGGTTCTGAGCAAGTTAGAATGTACTGCTTTAAGGTTCTGATGTGAGTTAGGATGTACTGCTTTAAGGTTCTGAGTGAGTTAGAATGTACTGCTTTAAGGTTCTGAGTGAGTTAGAATGTACTGCTTTAAGGTTCTGATGTGAAGTTAGACTGTGCTGCTTTAAGGTTCTGCGTGAGTTAGAATGTACTGCTTTAAGGTTCTGTGTGAGTTAGAATGTATTGCTTTAAGGTTCTGCGTGAGTTAGCATGTACTGCTTTAAGGTTCTGAGTGAGTTAGAATGTACTGCTTTAAGGTTCTGCATGAGTTAGCATGTACTGCTTTAAGGTTCTGAGTGAGTTAGAATGTACTGCTTTAAGGTTCTGTGTGAGTTAGAATGTACTGCTTTAAGTTTCTGCCTGTGTTAGAATGTACTGCTTTAAGGTTCTGCGTGAGTTAGAATGTAGTGCTTTAAAGTTCTGCGTGAGTTAGAATGTACTGCTTTAAGGTTCTGATGTGAAGTTAGAATATACTGCTTTAAGGTTCTGATGTGAGTTGGGATGTACTGCTTTAAGGTTCTGAGTGAGTTAGAATGTACTGCTTTAAGGTTCTGAGTGAGTTAGAATGTACTGCTTTAACGTTCTGATGTGAAGTTAGAATGTACTGCTTTAAGGTTCTGATGTAAAGTTAGAATGTACTGCTTTATGGTTCTGCGTGAGTTAGAATGTATGGCTTTAAGGTTCTGATGCGAGTTAGAATGTACTGCTTTAAGGTTCTGATGTGAAGTTAGAATGTACTGCTTTAAGGTTCTCAGCGAGTTAGAATGTACTGCTTTAAGGTTCTGCGCGAGTTAGAATGTACTGCTTTAAGGTTCTGAGCGAGTTAGAATGTACTGCTTTAAGGTTCTGAGCGAGTTAGAATGTACTGCTTTAAGGTTCTGATGTGAAGTTAGAATGTACTGCTTTGAGGTTCTGCGTGAGTTAGAATGTACTGCTTTAAGGTTCTGCGTGAGTTAGAATGTACTGCTTTAAGGTTCTGAGTGAGTTAAAATGTACTGCTTTAAGGTTCTGCGTGAGTTAGAATGTACTGCTTTAAGGTTCTGATGTGAGTTAGAATGCACTGCTTTAAGGTTCTGCGTGAGTTAGAATGTACTGCTTTAAGGTTCTGAGTGAGTTAGAATGTACTGCTTTAAGGTTCTGATGTGTAGTTGGAATGTACTGCTTTAAGGTTCTGCTTGAGTTAGAATGTACTGCTTTAAGGTTCTGCGTGAGTCAGAATGTACTGCTTTAAGGTTCTGCGTGAGTTAGAATGTACTGCTTTAAGGTTCTGATGTGAAGTTAGAATGTACTGCTTTAAGGTTCTGCGTGAGAATGTACTGCTTTAAGGTTCTGCTTGAGTTAGAATGTACTGCTTTACAGTTCTGCGTGAGTTAGAATGTACTGCTTTTAGGTTCTGATGTGAAGTTAGAATGTACTGCTTTAAGGTTCTGATGTGAGTTAGAATGCACTGCTTTAAGGTTCTGATGTGAAGTTAGAATGTACTGCTTTAAGGTTCTGAGTGAGTTAGAATGTGCTGCTTTAAGGTTCTGAGCAAGTTAGAATGTACTGCTTTAAGGTTCTGATGTGAAGTTAGAATGTACTATTTTAAGGTTCTGATGTGAGTTAGAATGTACTGCTTTAAGGTTCTGCATGAGGTAGAATGTACTGCTTTAAGGTTCTGATATGAAGTTAGAATGTACTGCTTTAAGGTTCTGATGCGAGTTAGAATGCACTGCTTTAAGGTTCTGAGTGAGTTAGAATGTACAGCTTTAAGGTTCTGGGTGAGTTAGAATGTACTGCTTTAAGGTTCTGCGTGAGTTGGAATGTACTGCTTTAAGGTTCTGATGTGAAGTTAGAATGTACTGCTTTAAGGTTCTGAGTGAGTTAGAATGTACTGCTTTAAGGTTCTGAGTGAGTTAGAATGTACTGCTTTAAGGTTCTGATGTGAGTTGGAATGTACTGCTTTAAGGTTCTGATGTGAAGTTAGAATGTATGCTTTAAGGTTCTGCATGAGAATGTACTGCTTTAAGGTTCTGAGCTAGTTAGAATGTACTGCTTTAAGGTTCTGATGTGAAGTTAGAATGTACTGCTTTATGGTTCTTCGTGAGTTAGAATGTACTGCTTTAAGGTTTTGAGCAAGTTAGAGTGTACTGCTTTAAGGTTCTGAGTGAGTTAGAATGTACTGCTTTAAGGTTCTGAGTGAGTTAGAATGTACTGCTTTAAGGTTCTGCATGAGTTAGAATGTACTACTTTAAGGTTCTGATGTGAAGTTAGAATGTACTGCTTTAAGGTTCTGATGTGAGTCAGGATGTACTGCTTTAAGGTTCTGAGTGAGTTAGAATGTACTGCTTTAAGGTTCTGAGTGCGTTAGAATGTACTGCTTTAAGGTTCTGATGCGAGTTAGAATGTACTGCTTTAAGGTTCTGATGTCAAGTTAGAATGTACTGCTTTAAGGTTCTGCGTGAGTTAGAATGTACGGCTTTAAGGTTCTGATGCGAGTTAGAATGTACTGCTTTATGGTTCTGATGTGAAGTTAGAATGTACTGCTTTAAGGTTCTGATGTGAAGTTAGAATGTACTGCTTTAAGGTTCTGCGTGAGTTAGAATGTACTGCTTTAAGGTTCTGAGCGAGTTAGAATGTACTGCTTTAAGGTTCTGATGTGAAGTTAGAATGTACTGCTTTAAGGTTCTGCGTGAGTTAGAATGTACTGCTTTAAGGTTCTGATGTGAGTTAGAATGTACTGCTTTAAGGTTCTGATGTGAGTTAGAATGTACTGCTTTAAGGTTCTGCGTGAGTTAGAATGTACTGCTTTAAGGTTCTGCGTGAGTTAGAATGTACTGCTTTAAGGTTCTGATGTGAAGTTAGAATGTACTGCTTTAAGGTTCTGAGCGAGTTAGAATGTACTGCTTTAAGGTTCTTATGTGAAGTTAGAATGTACTGCTTTAAGGTTCTGCTTGAGTTAGAATGTACTGCTTTAAGGTTCTGAGCGAGTTAGAATGTACTGCTTTAAGGTTCTGATGTGAAGTTAGAATGTACTGCTTTAAGGTTCTGCGTGAGTTAGAATGTACTGCTTTAAGGTTCTGATGCGAGTTAGAATGCACTGCTTTAAGGTTCTTCGTGAGTCAGAATGTACTGCTTTAGGGTTCTGAGCGAGTTAGAATGTACTGCTTTAAGCTTCTGCGTGAGTTAGTATGTACTGCTTTAAGGTTCTGCGTGAGGTAGAATGTACTGCTTTAAGCTTCTGATGTGAAGTTAGAATGTACTGCTTTAAGCTTCTGATGTGAAGTTAGAATGTACTGCTTTAAGCTTCTGATGTGAAGTTAGAATGCACTTCTTTAAGGTTCTGAGTGAGTTAGAATGTGCTGCTTTAAGGTTCTGCCTGAGTTAGAATGTACTGCTTTAAGGTTCTGCGTGAGTTAGAATGTACTGCTTTAAGGTTCTGATGTGAAGTTAGAATGTACTGCTTTAATGTTCTGAGCAAGTTAGAATGTACTGCTTTAAGGTTGTGAGAGAGTTAGAATGTACTGTTTTAAGGTTCTGATGTGAAGTTAGAATGTACTGCTTTAAGGTACTGAGCAAGTTAGAATGTACTGCTTTAAGGTTCTGATGTGAAGTTAGAATGTACTGCTTTAAGGTTCTGCGTGAGTTAGAATGTACTGCTTTAAGGTTCTGATGTGAAGTTAGAATGTACTGCTTAAGGTTCTGATGCGAGTTAGAATGTACTGCTTTAAGGTTCTGCGTGAGTTAGAATGTACTGCTTTAAGGTTCTGCGTGAGATAGAATGTACTGCTGTAAGGTTCTGACGTGAAGTTAGAATGTACTGCTTTAAGGTTCTGCGTGAGTTAGAATGTACTGCTTTAAGGTTCTGCTTGAGTTAGAATGTACTGCTTTAAGGTTCTGCGTGAGTTAGAATGTACTGCTGTAAGGTTCTGATGTGAAGTTAGAATGTACTGCTTTAAGGTTCTGACGTGAAGTTAGAATGTACTGCTTTACGGTTCTGCGTGAGTTAGAATGTACTGCTTTAAGGTTCTGCGTGAGTTAGAATGTACTGCTTTAAGGTTCTGATGTGAAGTTAGAATGTACTGCTTTAAGGTTCTGCGTGAGTTAGAATGTACTGCTTTAAGGTTCTGATGTGAAGTTAGAATGTACTGCTTTAAGGTTCTGACGTGAAGTTAGAATGTACTGCTTTACGGTTCTGCGTGAGTTAGAATGTACTGCTTTAAGGTTCTGCGTGAGTTAGAATGTACTGCTTTAAGGTTCTGATGTGAAGTTAGAATGTACTGCTTTAAGGTTCTGCGTGAGTTAGAATGTACTGCTTTAAGGTTCTGAGCTAGTTAGAATGTACTGCTTTAAGGTTCTGATGTGAAGTTAGAATGTACTGCTTTAAGGTTCTGCGTGAGTTAGAATGTACTGCTTTAAGGTTCTTCGTGAGTTAGAATGTACTGCTTTAAGGTTCTGATGTGAAGTTAGAATGTACTGCTTTAAGGTTCTGATGTGAAGTTAGAATGTACTGCTTTAAGGTTCTGCGTGAGTTAGAATGTACTACTTTAAGGTTCTGATGTGAAGTTAGAATGTACTGCTTTAAGGTTCTAAGTGAGTTAGAATGTACTACTTTAAGGTACTGATGTGAAGTTAAAATGTACTGCTTTAAGGTTTTGAGTGAGTTAGAATGTCCTGCTTTAAGGTACTGATGTGAAGTTAAAATGTACTGCTTTAAGGTTTTGCGTGAGTTAGAATGTGCTGCTTTAAGGTTCTGAGTTAGTTAGAATGTATGCTTTAAGGTTCTGATGTGAGTTAGAATGTACTGCTTTAAGGTTCTGAGTGAGTTAGAATGTACTGCTTTAAGGTTCTGATGTAAGTTAAGGTTCTGATGTGAGTTAGAATGTACTGCTTTAAGGTTTTGATGTGCTGATATTTAATTCTAATTAACCTAGTAAGTATTCCGTCAAGCAGCAGTGCATTACAAGGTAGTTATTGTTTCAAGCAACTGTTAGACCTGGGCATTGTGTAGTAAAATGTTCCTTCTTTTTCTCTCATTAGGCAAAGCAGCAAGCTAATTTACGTAATCATATGGCGGAAGAAAGCAAGAACGACTATGCATCTCAGTTACAGAAATACAATCATGACCAGAGCCAGTTCTATTACACAGACATGCCACAGATATTTAATGTAAGTCATAATTCTGTTGTCTTTGGTAAAGAGAATACACATTCTACCTTCAGACTAATCATTTTGGACTTTGTGACTGTTTTTACTTGAACATTGTCTGGTAAATGATGGTAACCTCTGCTTCTGAGGTACGTCACATATCCGTATGAGGAACGTCACATATCCGTATGAGGAACGTCACATATCTGTATGCTTTCTTTGCTGTAGAACAAGGTCTCCAATCACATATATTTTTTAATGTAATGCTCAAATGGCAGCAGAGAGCAAACGAAGCAAGTACGTCGCAAAAAAAAAATCTGTGAGGCTTTACTTGGGCAAACATTTACATGTGCATTAACCTTCTCAGTGGCTAGTTAACATTCTGAAGTTTGCTCCTGCAGAATTTTTGGCATGCATTCTGTTCTCCCCCCTCCTTTTCCCATGTTATGATGTTTCTACATCCATACGTGTACATAGCAGTATGCATTGCCGCACAGGTCTGAGTTTTTCCTGACTGCTTGCAGTTTTCTGATTTTATTCAAACGAGCATTATTGGAAAGTTGCTGGTTTTGATACTTAAGAATCTCAAGCATTATTGTTTCTCATTCATAATGTCTTCGGTCAAGGCTGCTGTAGGCTGTGCTGCTCCTGCATAGATCCGTGAGGCATCACATGCTCCTGCCTAGATCCGTGAGGCATCACATGCTCCTGCCTAGATCCGTGAGGCATCACATGCTCCTGCCTAGATCCGTGAGGCATCGCATGCTCCTGCCTAGATCCGTGAGGCATCGTATGCTCCTGCCTAGATCCGTGAGGCATCGTATGCTCCTGCCTAGATCTGTAATGCATCACAAGCTCCTGCCTGGATCCATAATGCATCACAAGCTTCTGCCTAGATCCGTAATGCATCACAAGCTCCTGCCTAGATCCGTAATGCATCACAAGCTCCTGCCTAGATCCATAATGCATCACATGCTCCTGCTGCCGATTTCACTTTGCATATCAACTTAATTCTCATCGTAGTTTACACACATGTAGTGATGTGATAGTATATACTTTTGTAAAGGTGAGATCTACTCATTGAGGCATATTTGAAGTTATGTCTTTCAGACTGCAGTTCATTGAAGTAACAATATTCTTCATGTTTCACTGTTGCAATCATCACATTTGTGTTATCTGCTTGCAGTAGCCCTCAGTCGGCCTGATTAACAAAGTCTTGGGTCCTGCGCCGGTTGCTGTCCCATCTTCCATGATGTCAGGTAGTCAGGGGTATAAAGCATGCAGCCAACGCCATTACATCAGTCTTTCTTGCCATGCTGTGCCTGAAGCAGTTCACAAGTGCCGGTCGGCCGACTCCTGAAATTTTCGTTTTCGAGTTTCAGAACCGAAGTCTTCAACTAACCTAAGTACCCTGTTGGGGAAACTTTTTCTTGCTCATTACCGATGTCAGTAAAAGTCAGTAATTGTATTTCTTGTGGAAAGCAAATACCTCATAAAGATTTTCATTCATACTACATTCCTTGCCTAGGCCCTGACCACGATATACCTTGCTGTCAGTCTTGTGCCTTATTTAAACAACTAACTATTCATCATCAGTATATTTACGCTTCTTAATTTTTTGGTACTTGGTTCAATTATCCAGATATGGCTTCGGTAAGCCACCCGACTACCGACATTCTGAAAAAATGCAAAGATTAAGACAGAGACAAAAAGCATAGGTCCAAATCTACCGACAATGCTTCTCCTAAGCTAGTCGCCAGTTCGCCGGTACTCAGTGAGGCGCTTTCGCAGCCCCTGATACCCGCTACTTCAGATTTGCAGGCCTCTACTGAGACCCATTCGAAGTCCGGTATGCCGCAAGATGCTTCAACTGTGGAACCTGCCGATGTCTCTACCTTGGATGGGACTGGAGCCGCTGTGCAGGCACTGGCTTCTGAGGGTGTATTCAGGCCTACTGACTTGCATATTAAACCAACGCCATCTTCTTCAAGGCCTGAAGCTCGATCCATGCCTAGAAAACAGACGCCCAGACCTCATGGTCAGGCCTCTGTGCCTAAAAAACAAATAAGAATGGCTAAAGACCTTATTACTTTAATCAGGGGAAGCCAACCTTCCCCCTCTAAGAGACCTAGGATTGAGTTTGCTTATGATACTTCTGATCAGGATTCTGAAATTTGTTTCCTCTAAAGACCAGGATTTACCCTTATCTACCTATGAGGATTCTGATGCAGAGGACTCTATTCCCTCTGCTTCCCCTCCAGAGGATTTCTCATTTGGTGAAACCTTGCATACTCTTAGGGAGCATTTTCACTGGGAAAGCCAGGATTACTCCGACTCTAAAAAGAGGCTTAGGGATTTCTTACTCCTGCCCCAACACAGGCCTTTAGCTATCCCCCTGTACTGGACATTGTTGTTGATGCATTTTCGTAATCTAGCTTGGCCCCTGACTCCTTACCTCCTGCACCCAGAAAACCTGATAGATATTAGAGTTCCTGACTCTCACAAGTTCCTTTTTAAAAATCCTACTGCGGGTCCTGAGACCATTTCACTGGGACCCAAGGTCTCTAAGGCTACTACTGCCAAAAATCCTACCTCCTCTGATAGAGATTCCAGGGCGCTGGATAGATTGGGTAAGAAGGTATACACTTCTGCAACCTTGGCCATTAGAGCCTTAAACTGCCAGTTTCATATGTTAAAGTATCAGCAGCATTTTATTGGATTGCTTAAACAGAATTTTATGTTGATTCCTGACTGTGCTGAAAATAAAGATTTACAGGATTTAATGCATTCTGCTGAACAAGTTGGAAACATACTTTGCAATGTGGTTTTGATTCACTAGAGGCATCTTGCATGGCTGCAGTCACTTGGTCTGTACTTAGAAGGCATGCTTGGCTTAAGGAGAAATCTCTGCCAGATCATGTTAAAGCTAAATTACTGGATGCTCCCTTAAACCAAGACCGCCTGTTTGGCAACAAAGCAGAAGTAATAATTAAAAAGATGGAGGAAAAAGCTAAATCTATGCAAACTGTTAAAGATTTCCTGCAAGTACATCCTCCCAGATTTAGTAGCATTGGCCCTCTAAAAATTGGTCCTTTCCTGCCTCTTCC